>NW_019386477.1:0-29143 GCF_000671375.1 Centruroides sculpturatus | reverse complement strand
CAAAAAAATATACGTATTTTGGAAATGTTGAGTCGAATTAGTCTAGAATCGATTAATTTTATGAAAGAAAACCTTTCAAACAGCCGTAGTCCGTAAACTATGATTCCTACAAAATTGATTCATAAAGAACGGAACGTATCTACCGTCTTATAGGGGGATCTACTGTACTTCTTTACTACAGTCTCAGAACTGTGGCAAATACATAAGCTATAGTGATTGCATTACCAGTAACTAGTTTACTAGTAAATTAGAAAAATTATACCCTTAATTAAAATTAATTAAGAAAATTATATTAATTTTTTCACTGGTATTTCGGTAAAAGACCTCTTAATTAACCTGATATTAATTTTCCTAAAATTCCTATGGGAAATACCTGTGGGAAGATTTCCCTTTTTTCTCACCCCATACCATACTAAAAAACAGTACAGGTGGTGATGGGTCATTCCATTTGTAATTTAAGGTTACTAAAAGGGATTTTCTAGTCTGTTTATAACTTGATTCCCTGTATTATACTCCAAAAACTGATCTTGTTTTTGCTTTCAAGATAGCTGAGATGCAAAAGGAAACTTCTTGCAATTCTTGATTTAAAATAGATCATAAATACATGCTGACTGAAAACATGACTTACATAGTGAGTAATATTCTTTTCAGTTTCTTTACAAACATTATCAATGTTTTCATAATGGAATGATAATCATAATTAAACTGGATTAAGTGCAAGACTCTAGAAGCTTGTTTTTAACTTTGTGTGTTTTTGGTTCATTAGAGTGCACTTTATTGATGCTGGAATCATATTTCATGAAATTCAGATATCGGAATCTTTATTGAGAGATTAATTAAAACAAAAACAAAAGAATGCATTAATAAAATTATAAAGATAGTTATAGATAAAAAAATATATAAAAATAGAAAATACCATTTTCCCTAATACAGTATGATTTATGTTTATTGTAGTAATGAGTAAAAATTTGCCATGGGAATACTTCAAGTGCACAAGAGAAAGAGATGCTGGAGTATATATATATAATGCTAATAAATATATACTAAAAATGTAGTAGTAGTGTTCAAATTTATAGAGCCAAGATTCACTTAGTTCTGACAAATTAAAAGATTGAAAACAAGGCAAAACTGTTTCTTTAACAATCAATTAATGATAGTTTTTGATTTCTATGCACAATATTCATTTTTGTTTATATATAGTAATACAGTAAAATCTCAACTTAGTAGACTTCAGATTTAATAGGCAAAATTTCCAGTCTGTATGTCATATATGAAAATTAGCACCATGGTAATTTTAAAATGCTTTCTATATGTAATTAAATTAACAGGTTATTTTTATCAAATCCAAGAGTCACTGCTGTTAATTATTATGCCTTTTTGTCCTTTTTAACTATTTATAATTTATTTTGTATACTAGTACTTTCTATACATTAACAGGACTTATTATACTGGAAAATTATGGATTCAGATATCTAGTTTTAAAATGATTTTTGAAAAAGTCTGGGATGAAAAAGTCCGAAACACACGTTTGAAATGTATGTGTTCAGGTGAACTAAATAAAGAACATTATTTTTGAACTGTAAGACTAGATATCTGAATCCATAATTTTCCAGTATAATAAGTCTTGTTAATATATAGAAAGTACTAGTATACAAAATAAATTATAAATAGTCACTGCTGTTAACTTCACATCACAATGGGAGTGTCTTGATATATCATCATCCAAAGACAAATAAATAAGAAATTATTTCTGTGTTTTTTTTTTAATTTAAAATTTATTTTCTTTTTAAGAACATCATTTATTTTTTATTTGCTTAAATACAATTAAATTTAATGTATTTAATTATATTACAATTGTAAATTCGTCTCTGTAATCCAAAAACACACTTTGGTAGACGTATCTTACAGCAATATGTATTTAATAAATGTATTTTCCAAAAATTTTTATTTATTTATTTCAATTTAGATCATATACAGTAGATCCCCCTATAAAACCGTTTCCTATAGTTATGATTCCTATAAAAATTGTGGCAGTATCCGTAAACAACGGTAAAAATAACTCCTATAATACGTAAAACGTCATCGGGCAGCCGAACTACTTTCCCGCCGTCCGTAGCGCCACGCTACGGACGTTTAGGCGGATAAATTGAGTTTAGTATCGTCTGTTCATATAATTATATATAAATTAGGTACTGTACATATAATTATATATTAATTATATATAAATTAGGTACTGTATATATAATTATATATTAACTTAATTTATTGTAACTTTATTATAATTAAATATATATTTTTCGCCGTCTAGCGTCACGCTACGGCGAGTTAGGCGACCTATCGTCTGTCCAGTACTGTAATTTTATACATTTCTTGTGAAAGAAACATTTCTTATTTAACGGCCATAAAAATTATTTATATTAAGGATGTCTCCAAAGGTCAACGAAGTTTTCGCAGAAAAATAATATCAGAAATCGCGGCCGCGGTTTGATGCGCTGTTCCGCGACGAAACCAAGCTTTAGCAACGGGCGTAGTCGAACGGTACACACTCGGTAAGCAATCCTACAATTTTTTGTTTATAACGTAGTTTATACGGATTATTTTCAAAAAAATATACGTATTTTGGAAATGTTGAGTCGAATTAGTCTAGAATCGATTAATTTTATGAAAGAAAACCTTTCAAACAGCCGTAGTCCGTAAACTATGATTCCTACAAAATTGATTCATAAAGAACGGAACGTATCTACCGTCTTATAGGGGGATCTACTGTACTTCTTTACTACAGTCTCAGAACTGTGGCAAATACATAAGCTATAGTGATTGCATTACCAGTAACTAGTTTACTAGTAAATTAGAAAAATTATACCCTTAATTAAAATTAATTAAGAAAATTATATTAATTTTTTCACTGGTATTTCGGTAAAAGACCTCTTAATTAACCTGATATTAATTTTCCTAAAATTCCTATGGGAAATACCTGTGGGAAGATTTCCCTTTTTTCTCACCCCATACCATACTAAAAAACAGTACAGGTGGTGATGGGTCATTCCATTTGTAATTTAAGGTTACTAAAAGGGATTTTCTAGTCTGTTTATAACTTGATTCCCTGTATTATACTCCAAAAACTGATCTTGTTTTTGCTTTCAAGATAGCTGAGATGCAAAAGGAAACTTCTTGCAATTCTTGATTTAAAATAGATCATAAATACATGCTGACTGAAAACATGACTTACATAGTGAGTAATATTCTTTTCAGTTTCTTTACAAACATTATCAATGTTTTCATAATGGAATGATAATCATAATTAAACTGGATTAAGTGCAAGACTCTAGAAGCTTGTTTTTAACTTTGTGTGTTTTTGGTTCATTAGAGTGCACTTTATTGATGCTGGAATCATATTTCATGAAATTCAGATATCGGAATCTTTATTGAGAGATTAATTAAAACAAAAACAAAAGAATGCATTAATAAAATTATAAAGATAGTTATAGATAAAAAAATATATAAAAATAGAAAATACCATTTTCCCTAATACAGTATGATTTATGTTTATTGTAGTAATGAGTAAAAATTTGCCATGGGAATACTTCAAGTGCACAAGAGAAAGAGATGCTGGAGTGTGCAAATTGCTTAAAACAATCAAAGCAGTTGGAGGAAGTACTAGTGGACTGCATAATCACCTCATATGACGTCATGATATAAACATATTGAAAAGAAAATCTGAAGAGACAGCCAGAAACAGTGCACAAAGTGAATCTAATAAAAAAATAACTATGTTTTTCAAGAAAGAAAATGACAAGTCTTTACCTGCAGTATACCTCGTATGGCTTCAGTTGACAGACTGCCATTCTCCAAATTTTGCACATTGAAAGACCCAAGTTGACTTTTCTTTGCAAGCAAATATGCAAATCTTCCTAAATCTCCCCATTCAATTAAAAAGATGATCAAAGATATAGCAGAGAGAAAAGTTTGAGGAGAATCCTTCAGTATATCTTGTGACAAATGGACATCACCTAACAACTGTTGATATATAAATGTTAATCTCCATGCAAGTAACAACTTTTGGAATTTAGATTTGATTCGCACACATGGATCTATGTGCGATGAAAAGTGCATTGAACTTTTAAATATCAGATTAAAAGAATTCAATGTCGATTATAACAACCCAATTTCAATTAATATAATTACCTCTTTCTAACCTGTTACCGGTGTGTCTACTAACTCTTAACGATCCAAAACGAACCAAAACTAACGTTTTCGAACCCTTAAACGGTTCTTCTTCAGGTTTTTTTCGAATCTCTGATGGAAAATACGAGCTGCATTTTCCATCAGAGATTCGAAAAAAACCTGAAAAAAAAACCTGAAGAAGAACCGTTTAAGGGTTCGAAAACGTTAGTTTTGGTTCGTTTTGGATCGTTAAGAGTTAGTAGACACACCGGTAACAGGTTAGAAAGAGGTAATTATATTACTATTCTCTGGTGTTGTGGTAAAGATGAGTAGCCAATTTCAATTGTCACGGATGGAGCTGCAGTGATGAAAAAAGTGTCAAGATTAGTCAATGTAAACAGCCAAATGTGCACTTAGCAGTAACAAAATTTTTTAGAAAAAAGGCCATGTTAAAGAAAACAGTACTGAACCCATACACTCGGAACTGGATGATGAAGATTCTGAAATATCAGACAATGAATCTGATGATGGAGAATTTGAAGTGATACAGGAAAGTCCTGACGACACTATGTTTCACAGGGATGTTTTCCAAGATGAAACTGAATTTTTTAATTAAGAAAATATGAAATGTAGTCAAAACATTTTGAAAATCACCACTCAAAAATAGCATTCTTCAGAAGCATATTATAGATAAATTAGGAAAAGAATTATCTCTACTATTAGACTCAAAAACACGTTGAAACAGTATGTCGACCGTACTGGAATGTTTTTCATAAGTCCGAAATTCTGTCAGAAAAAGTCTAATTGATATTGTTTAGATATAACTTTTTCTGAAAATGAACTTGAATTGCTGTCTAATACAATGCAGTTATTACAACCTATAAAAGTAGCAGTCAAACCACTTGTTGCAAAAACACAAATTTGTACATTGCAGATCTAACATTAGAATTTCTGACAGAAGTATCAAAATGGGATTCTTTCTGTGTAACAAACTAAAAAAAAAATTATTTTTCATGTGAAAGAGAGACAAACTATTTATTCTGATATTTTAAAGTATCTACATAACCCAGAGAAATTCAACAAATAGATGTCACATGAAATATCCAATATTATGTTAACAAAAATATAATTTTGAATGGGAATATAGGAGATAATCAATCACTTATCAGAAAATGAATATGAATCAAGACCTGGGAATGTCACTGAAATTAGTTCAAACTCAGATTCTGGTGAGAGGTGTTCATTTGCTTACACCACCATCATCTTCTGATGTGGAGACAAGAACAAAGTGCACAATAGAAAAGTCAAATTTAACAATAAAAGAGAAATTGAACTTATTCAATTAAATATAAAACAAGCATAGACACTGATAACAGTAATATAAGTAAATTTAAGTGTGAAAGATATAGTTAAGAAAGAAATGAATTATTCTGTAAAGCAAAAAATACAAGGAACGTATCATAAAAAGGTTGTCAATGCTCTAATGACAGTAATCCAACTAGTATTGACTCTGAGATAGCTTTCTCTAATGCAGCTACCATTTGTATGAAAATTAGATCTAGATTAGATGACAAGAGCATAAATGTATTATGATTTTTAAAAGCCTACTTTCAAAATAAAGAAAAATGTAATTAATAATCAGCATTATTTCAATGTCTGTTATGTCATAATAATTGTTATTACAAGAATGTTGTTCCTCTAAACTGATAGAAAACATTCCTGTGAAATTAAACTTCTCATTTGTACATACTTAATTTTAATTACACAAACATATGTACACAAGTAAAACAGATAAACTAACGATTTGTCAATTTTTTAACACTTGCATTCGGAAAATCTACTTTATTATATAATGGATTTTTGGCTTTAATGGATATCCTCTTCATCCAAATTAGTCTGTTNGGACTTTATTCTTGTTTATTAAGAGTAAAATTTGTTCTATAATGTGACTAGCACATCTGAAAAGTTATCAAGAAATATAGTCATAAAAATTCTGCTTTTTTAATAGTGTGGATCATCCTTTCAATTCTGGTTGATACAAAAGTCACAGTAAGCAAAAAAGTAATCTGTCAAATAACTTTCTATATTAATGAATAAAAATGTTTGGCAAATGGATTGGTGATTGCTATAAAAAGCCAGGGTGACCCCAGCATTTAGCAAATTACTCCACAATTCACTATGCTGAAAATGTTCTCTTTCTGCATTTAGTAGTGTAAATGAATTTCACACTAAATGAATAAAAACTGCTTTTCAGTTTTTCATTCATTTTCATTACTTGCTGTCAGGTGGGAGCTAACTTTTAGAATGACTATTCTTTCACCTGACAAGTTTCAGAGGAAGGTGACAAATGATTTTATATACTGATACAGTATGTGACAGGTCCATCAAAAAACAAGTAAAACTTGATCAGTTTTTGAAAGTATATGACTTAATTTTAGACTGGATTTACTTTTCATTTTATATGTTGTTCAAATGTATTCTACATACCAATAATTTGAAACTTTGTTAAGAATTACATACACAAATTCAGTTGTACAGTGTTAATTTGTGTTGCACCATATTTTTTGTTGTTTACATTCATTCTGAAAGCAATTCAAAGTAGTTTCAGTTGTACACTTTTCTCACTTATACAATATTGAAAAACGTATAAATGGGGTGCAACTGTATTAAGAGAAAATATCTTAAAAGCATGATACAAAAAAAAAGAAAAAAAAAAAAAGAAAAAAAAGAAAAGTCAGAAACAGAAATAATTTTCAGAATTTTTAAAATTTGAATATTTACCTGAATGTCCAGACAGTGCTTGAAATGGAGTAGCAGTTTCACAATCAGTGACATAAATTTTACAATCACCAGCCCCTCCACTAATTAAAAGACTTGATCTATTACTGGCATCTTCAACAAAGCACATATCTCTAACTGTACCATCATGCATAGTTAATTCTGCATCATTACCTATTATTATAAATATAATTATTTTAAAATAACTAAATACGTAAGTAATTTAAAAAATGTTTTCTTAAAATATAAAATTAAAATATAACATGAATATCATTGAAATAAAATTCATGCTTTTCTCACACTTTGCAGCACTAATTATCTAATAAACAAACGTTTTTGGTCACATTCAGGAGCCTATGTCAGGTTAAGTTGATGTGAAATTGAATGTATATAGCAGGTTCAATTTTGTATCAGCTTAACCTGATGCAAGTCCCTAAATGTGGCCAAAAACGTTTGTTTATTAAACAGTTAGTACTGGAAAGTAAGAGAAAGAGGTGAATTTTCTTTAAATTCTGATATAAAATTCTATTTAAAATTAATCAGTATTAATTAATTCTGGAAAGACAGTAAAAAATAAACTGCAAATTTTACATTTACTTTAGATAAGTGAGCAGAAATTTTTAATTTTCAAGAGAATGACTTAATTAAAGATGAAGTCAAGTTCATCTCAAGAATGTTTACATTAAATTTACTTTAATGACTTCTTAAAATGTAAGTTGACTACTTTTGATTAATTTAAAACAAGGAGTTGTAAAAATATCTAATTATAAACAATAAATCCACAAACCAAATTTTTAATTAAAGTCAAACAATCTTCCATATTATCGACTGTAATAACAGTAATTTTAGTCTTATTACAGCCCAATAATAAGGCAGATTGGTTGGCTTTAATTAATAGAATTAGCATTTTTAATTCTATATGTTCAATTCCAAAATATTTGTCAGTCATTACCAAATACAATTTATTTGATAATAATACATAATAGTTTGTTAGCATTGTTTATGTAATCAAGCAGTAACTAATGACAAAATAAAATTGATTATTACTCAGGAAGACAATTTTACAAGCTCATATTCAACATGAGCATTCTACATGATATACATAAACAATGAAATAATGCATTAAATTTTTTTATCTTTGTCCTTAACTAATGATAATAAAACTCAGTAAAACATTTCTAATTTAATTTAAACATTAGAAATTATAAAATTGTAATTTTTACATTTAAATGTGTTTTCCTCTTAAACTGAAATTCTGAATTAATAATGTTTTCAAAAGATATATATATTTTTTAAATTATACAAAATATCTAGTTAAAATAAGATTAAGAATTATGAAGATATAGTATTTTATAGCCTTCAAAATTGTTTTTAAAATATATTTATAATTTTTAAATTTTGAAAAGCTTCAATAAACTGATATCATGAATTTTATTAATCTGATAAATACAATATTAAACAAGAAAACAAAATGATCAAATTGATATTTAAAATTGTTTTTAACAAATATTAAATTACCTTCAATATTGCTGGTTTCACTATTAAATCTCATTAATTTTACAGTTTTATCATTTGATCCTGTTGCAAGAAGATTTCCATTGTTGTTCCACGTTAAACAATATATTGAACCTTTATGATGTTTTAATCTTTTAAACAAAACTGTAGGTTGATGAGCAATATGTTCATCTCTGAAAATATTGAAATTTTAAATAAATTGTAAATATAAAAATATCAAAAACTTTCAATTTTTATTAATCATAAATCATATAGTTTAATCCAATTTATACATTTTTCAGTTGTATATTTTTAACAATTATACATTAAAAATTTTCTGAACTGTACTTTCTCTATTATAAATCATTTCAGTTATGTTTTTCATTTATATAATTTTGCACTTATACATTGTATCTTTTGGTATGCAACAGTACTTTTTCTTACTTATGCATTATTTACTTTAAAATTTAAAACCTTCAAGTCATTATTAAAAAGTGAAAAAGAAAACTATTCACTTAAAGTTGGTCTATACTGACAAGGGAGAATATTCAGCTAAAGATTATTTGGCAGATTAATTCTTTGACTTTTTCATATGCCAGCAAATATAATAAGCAAAGAAAATTTTATGCAGTTTCCAACAAGTTTATGTAGTTTTCCAATTTAGCAGGAGTCACACTGCCTGTTGCAAAATTCATAATTTATGAAAATTTTATTTATCTGGCAATTACTTCCATCATCTGATGATTGGAGTGGCAAATAGCTGCAGAGCAGTCCACAAAAAAAGATTAACTTTGAGAAGGCTTTCAAAACATGGGCTGAGCAGCCATGAAGAATTCAGTTTTGACAAAAAAGTATTTGATATATACCACGTAAATATATCATACTATATGGACTTTATTCTTGTTTATTAAGAGTAAAATTTGTTCTATAATGTGACTAGCACATCTGAAAAGTTATCAAGAAATATAGTCATAAAAATTCTGCTTTTTTAATAGTGTGGATCATCCTTTCAATTCTGGTTGATACAAAAGTCACAGTAAGCAAAAAAGTAATCTGTCAAATAACTTTCTATATTAATGAATAAAAATGTTTGGCAAATGGATTGGTGATTGCTATAAAAAGCCAGGGTGACCCCAGCATTTAGCAAATTACTCCACAATTCACTATGCTGAAAATGTTCTCTTTCTGCATTTAGTAGTGTAAATGAATTTCACACTAAATGAATAAAAACTGCTTTTCAGTTTTTCATTCATTTTCATTACTTGCTGTCAGGTGGGAGCTAACTTTTAGAATGACTATTCTTTCACCTGACAAGTTTCAGAGGAAGGTGACAAATGATTTTATATACTGATACAGTATGTGACAGGTCCATCAAAAAACAAGTAAAACTTGATCAGTTTTTGAAAGTATATGACTTAATTTTAGACTGGATTTACTTTTCATTTTATATGTTGTTCAAATGTATTCTACATACCAATAATTTGAAACTTTGTTAAGAATTACATACACAAATTCAGTTGTACAGTGTTAATTTGTGTTGCACCATATTTTTTGTTGTTTACATTCATTCTGAAAGCAATTCAAAGTAGTTTCAGTTGTACACTTTTCTCACTTATACAATATTGAAAAACGTATAAATGGGGTGCAACTGTATTAAGAGAAAATATCTTAAAAGCATGCTTTACAACTAACAATAATATGCTATTTTTGTACAGTGATTAAAATAATTTTAATAAATATTCTCAAACTGTTTCAAAGTTACAAGGTAATTCAAAATCATGTAGAGAAGTGTAAAATATTATAAGAAATAATATATAAATAAATTTATCATAAAAGAACCATACTGCCAAATCAATACTTGCAGTTACGTGTTAGATAAGAAAACACCAAATACATATACACAACTAAGTCTGAAACCAAATTACACTGTATTTATTATACAGGGTCTTTCAAAATTGATGCTACCATTTTAAATTACTATATGTTAATTATTATATCTAAGAAATATGTGATGTACACAATCAATCAAGTAACTGTCTGAATATCATTTCCCACCTATATCTAGGAAGAGTGTAAATGAAAATAGTGACTCCACAAAAGAGAAGGTGTTTTGTGTTTTGCAGTTTTCAAAGTTGGAATCACTAATCATTGTGCAACAGAGTAATCTGCAGGAGAAGTGGGAGGAGTGACAATGGATATGCTTCAGTGACTGTGGAAAAAATTTGAGTATCAGTTAGATGTATGCTGTGTGACATGAGGTGCACACATCAAGAAATTACAATGGGCAAATGTGAAACTTGGACACTTTTCCAATATTTTAATGTACATTACAAAATTCTGAGATAATAATTAACATAATTACAATCATGTAAAATGGTAGCATTCTTTTTAAAAGATCCTGTATTAATTAGTCAAGTTCTAGCTTAAAAGTTAGTCTGGCAATTTAATTAATTAATTTAAAAACACAAAAAATTAAAATAGTTTTCATATATATATATAAACATAATCTTATTATTAAATAAGGTTAAGTTTATATACCTTAAATCATTCAATTTAGGATAAGAACAGATACGTAATGTTTTTGAATTAGATCCAATAGCATAAAATCTTCCACTAGGATGAAATTCTCCAGTTCTTATTGCTTGTGCATCTTCTAATCTTGTAACGGGGAGAAAATGTGGTCTCTTATCATCTGGAGGAGGTAACTGTGCAATAGGAGATTGCTAAAGTATAAAAGAATCAATTACAAAGAGATGCAGTTATAATCTTTAATTAAATATCTAAAACATATGTGATATAACATTTATATTCAACAAAATTTAAATAGTTCAATTAAACAGTTTTTAATAGACACATATTTATTGCTATTGAATCAAATAAATCTATAATAAAAAAATAATAAATTCAGTCCTCAAGTCATTAATATATAATTATCTGACCTACTATTAATCATTAAAATAACACCAAAAAACAGTTTACTGTTTTATCTGTTGAAGTCTTGATGTATGCATTCTTGCAGTATTACTGTATATATATTTTTAATGTTATTTACTATTTTGAATGATTTGCTCAGAAAATCAGAATCAAACTATCTTTTTTTATATAAATTCTAAATTATAACTTTTAAAGTTACTACATTCAACATTAATGTTATGTAGAAATAAATATTGATTGAGTTTTTATAAACAAACTTTTTAAAATAGGTTTTCTGTTTAATATTTACTGAATTAAAACTTTAATCATTGAAAGTAATATCAAAGAAATATATTCAGAATTTGTCAATCTTGCATACATTTTGTGTGCATTTTGATGTTGTGTTTGAAATCCTCCCAACTTTCAATTATATTCAGAACTATAAATCAGAACTATAAATCAAATATTCATATTTCAATATTCAGAACTATAAATCAAATAAATTATCAAAACTACTACAGGTTTCTTTCTTCATTAACTTTTTACTATCAATATAAGTAATCACAAGTAAAGAAACATCCAACAATCAACTAAATGATCGGGTTACAACTGTGCTAATTTTAAATAATTAATACAAATTAGTGGAATTGTAGCCCGATCATTTAGGCGATCGTTGGATGTTTCTTTATACATACTGGGTTTTGTGTACTTTGTTATACTTATATAGTAAATTTGATTTATAGATATTAGAAATATTACCTTTTAGAAACTTTAATAATTAGAATTTAATTTTTTATATTAATCATCAAGTCCACAGGTCTAAATTTTGTCTTTTTATTTATTCCTTTTTCTTCCAATAAAATTAAATATAATGTTTCTTAAATATTTAAGCACTCTCCTAAGTCTATTTTGTAAACTAAACCTGCCCAATGTTTAGATATCTTTACCTTCAACTTTTTTCAATACAAATTCATTAAGACCTTGCCTTTATTAAAACTGTTTAACATAAAAGAGTTAAATATATAAATTATAATTTAAATTTTCAAAAATTGTTTAATATTTTCTAAAGAAAAATATTTGTTTGACTAATGTTTGAAATTTAAGAGGACAGTAGAGTGTCGATTATCTGAGTCAATTGGGGACTGGGTTGTTCGGAAAACCGATTATGTACAAAAAAATACATTATTAATATAGTATATTAGTATATCCCAATAACAGTATATTAATATATCCCAAGTTTAAATTTTTCTCCATTGCATATCGCTTCCCAATGAATTTTCGTTGATGTTAAGCCTAACGAAAATTTTTATAATAATAATCGTGGCTATTGTATTGTTAAAAACGATTTCTTTATTTTGTACAAACAAAATAAATATATTGAAAAATATAAAAACAAAACCATTATACTTTAGAAGTTAATCTAGTATCGAAAACTTTCGATTCAGCATGACACAGTCCGACTGGAATGCTTTCGGTTAACCGATGTTTCAGTTGATCGGCATTCAGATAATCTATGCTCTACTGTAATTAGTTCTTGGCTAATTAGATTTATCTCTTTTCAGTTTGTTAAACATTAAAGTTTGTATTATTTAAATAGGAATAATTTTAAAGTTATTAAGTTTAAATGATAAAGTTATTGGCCACCAGACAATAATTAGCCATTTCAAATTTTAACCTGTTTGATAAAAGGTTTGTTCTACAAAAGCTATTCTAGAAATATTGCTTGGTAGTATTAATACAAGTTTCTGCTGTCAGTAGCTAGAAAAACCCCCAGGTTTTTCTGTTGTTGGGTGTGGGCTGTAATTACGCAACTTTGCATTTTTGTAAAATAAGACAAATTTTGGATTAAATCTTTAAACATGAGATCAGCCAAATTGTTTTAGACTGTTCATGACAATATTGGCCTAACGGAAAGATGTTTAACTAATTTTATTATACAAATTCCCCTCATAACCTGAGAAGTAAAATTTTGTCTCCAAATACATAAAAAAAAAAAATTTTCAGAGCTTAAAGAGTTAAACGAGTGACATTTGTAATTTCTATATGTTGGTAATAGAAAAAAAATGCAAAAAATGAATTCATCAATAAGTATAATATTTCCTACTTAATATTTTTGTTACATCAAACAATTTTTAAAATAAACACTTTCTTAAGTACCAAATAACTATACCGTTTACCCTATTAATAATGTAATATTAAACTCTTAAGCATATATTTTTTTTAAAATTAATTAAAAATCTACTAATTTGAGGTAGATAATAAGGACTTATCACACCAGTTATAATAGCACAAACACCCAGGTATCAATGGAATACATTTAGAATACAATACATCTTGTTTTTATTAAATGTATTCCATTGATACCTGGGTGTTTGTGCTTATTATAACTGGTGTGATAAGTCTTTATTATCTACCTCAAATTATTAGATTTTTAATTAATTTAATTATACCAAGAACAAAAAGCAATATCTTTATATATTTTTTTTTAATTTACTAACCGATGATGGCAATTTTTAAATATATTTATACAGAATAAAAAAGATAATTATTCTAAAATAAACTAATTTTTGTGTGAGTCCTTAAAATATTCATTTTTTTTGTTTCTACTAATTATATACCATTCAAAATAGAAAAATCAAAAAGTCTAATTTGCATGAAAAATTCTGAAAAATAGATGATTACTAAATTTTATGTCCAGTAATTATATTATTGAACATATAATATTAAACTACTTGAAATGTTTATCATTAATAACTTACATACTATGAATTCCTTACTTTATAGAAGCCTTTTATGAAAAATATTTCTATAAAGTAATAAGTTTTTACAATACAATTACATAAGAATTTGATAAAATAATCTGACTCCATCGTTTTAAATTATTAATTTTTTTGTAATAAGTTTGTAGTTTATACTACCTATATAAATACAGAAGTCAAAATATGTATGTATAGTAAAGGATTCTACACCATTCAATGTATCTGCACCAAATTTGGCATAAATACCTTTTAGCATACTATAAAAAATACTATGGGTGTCCCCATTCCTATTAACTTAAACTTGTGCAAAGTTTTTGTGTTTTGCAGTTTTGTTATTGTAAATACTCAGGTTAATAAATGAACATTTTAGTTTTTATTACTGTTTTATGACCATTGTTTTTATCACAATCTCCTACCCATCCTCACCAAACCCTCAAAAGACCAAGCAACATTGGGCACATGCAGTTAGTTTCATATACATAAAATATATGTTGGTATGGATTCTTTTCTAACATTTAATATTTCATTTTCTAATAATTCTATAAGCCAAATTTGGTGCAGATACACTGAGTGGTATAGAATCCTTTACATACATACATACATATTTTGACTTTTGTATGTATATAGATGTTATAAACAACAAACTTATTACTTTATAGAAATATTTTTCATAAAAGGCTTCTATAAAGTAAGGAATTCATAGTTTGTAAGTTAATAAACATTTCAAGTAGTTTAATATTCTCCAATTCAGAAAGTTAATAGCAAAAATAAAAAATTATAAAAGTAATATTAGAATAAAAAGGCTTCTATAAAGTAAGGAATTCATAGTTTGTAAGTTAATAAACATTTCAAGTAGTTTAATATTATATGTTCAATAATATAATTACTGGACATAAAATTTAGTAATCATCTATTTTTCAGAATTTTTCATGCAAATTAGACTTTTTGATTTTTCTATTTTGAATGGTATATAATTAGTNTTAATATTCTCCAATTCAGAAAGTTAATAGCAAAAATAAAAAATTATAAAAGTAATATTAGAATACTAGACAATAAACAGTCAACAATGATAAAAATCAATGAATAAAGCCATAGAAAATAAATGATAAGAAAAACCATAAAAATTCACACACAACACAAAAAAATATTTCTCATTGTATTAAAATCTGATGATAATTGTTAGAAATTATGCTCACCCTTGTACCTCCAATAGTAGTTTGAACAGGTGATGCATTATATGCAGTTGGTGGAACATTCTGGATTATCCGTGAAGTATTTGTCATTCCAGGACCTGTGAGAGTTGGTGGAACAGAATTTATATTGGTTCCATATGCATTAACAGGGGAATGACTGAAATAAAATAATTTTCTTTAACAGGATACATAAATATTCAAAAATCATTCATTTTAATATGATAGTAAATTTATCAAATTGATCTGTCTTTATCATCACACTTCCACCCATTTACACTCCTAAATTTGTATTCCACTTAGAATTTCATGATAAATGTAACAATGGTAAGCTAAAATAACCAAACTTTTAATATGGTTTTCATTTTAATGTTTTTCCTTATTACTTTTCATCCAGGTAGAGCCTGGCTTATCTGCTAATTAAATATAAATAATGGATATAATTTTTAAAAATTTTCTTTGTCAAACAATTGAAAAACCAGCATTTGAAAAACATTATTTTTAAAATATAAATATCCAAACTCTATAGTTATATATTAAATCTGAACAATTACTGACTATATACATACTATATAGTCTTCATTACAAGTCCATATATACTATATAGTCTTCATATATTGGCTACATTACTACTATTATTACTACTAGTAGAAGTAATATAGTTGGATATAATTCAGCAATTGTTTGGCTTTAACATTTATTTTTCAAAAATCTAATAATATGTCCCATGTCTAAACTGCTTTTTATTGGTGGAATGCACATTTCTACTGTAACCGAATTTGAAATCAAATTTTTTTTAGAACAATTTCATTAAATTCATAATTATTTTTAAAGTCTCGTACATTCAAAAAATTACAATAGCCTAATTTAAAACTGATGGGTTTCATTTTTTATGCATCTAATTTTCAATATATAGGTTTATTAAAGAATTCCCATCTCATTGTTTTGGTTAAATAATTTACAAATTAATTCAGTTATGTCTTGTGATGTTATTATCATGTGTTTATATATATATTTGCAGTTTAAGTAAACTATTAAATTTAATGGACTGTTCTAAGAACGTTTTTAATTTGATTGCAGTTAGAGTAGAAGTATACATTCCACCAGTGAAAAATGTGCTACTTTAGTTTTTGTCATTTTTCTTTAACAAAAAGTACCTTTTTTTATAATAAAAACTTAAATGATGAGCAAAAGTGAATATTTTTTCATTTGACAAATCTTAACACAGTATATTGCATTTTGTAGTGTACTTTATTTAATTTATAACTGATTCATAGCCCTGGAAGTAATTAATTTCTTTAATTTAAATAAACAGAAACTCTGAACTATTACAAACTTAAAGCATTAACAAAATTCACTCAATCATGTGTGTTAAATGACTTTTCCACTAGAAGTTATATATATATATATCAATTTTACTAGGTGATGCATTCCAAATTCAAAAATTGATAAAATCGGGTAAGTTAAAATTATGTTACCACAGAAGCAAGTACAGGTATCCTTCATACAATACAGCATTTCTACAACACAATTTTGCTCTCATTGTATAGATATCCCCCATACCATACGGTTTCGCTCTAACATAGTTCAAGAATTTGGGAAATTCTCCATACAAATTTTCACAATTTTTAAGCGAAAACTCAATTATTCAATATTTGTTTTTATTCAAGTAAGAATGTGTGTTTTCTCAAATTTGCCTAAGATTTTAGAATATTGAAATTTTCAATTTGTTTTGTGCTTTTCATCAGATTTACCTTAATAAAAACTAATACTGTAATTTTTTTTTTTCTTTGTCCCAGCTTTCTTATCAACCAGGTGTTGTTGTCATTGCTTTCTGATTTTAGCTTTTAAGACTGTCACTGTGTTTTGTTTTTATACTTTAATCTTTGTATTTAGTAAAGTTTATTTAAACATTTTTAGGTAAGTGTTATTAAACTTTTTTATAATATTCAAAAAATCATACTATTCACTGACTAAATATATACATCTGAAAAGTTAATGATTGATTCAAGATATATAACATTGGGTCATTGAAAATGAAATAGTCATTTTTTAAAATTTAAACTTTCAGGTCTTGTAGTTCAACCATTATCCATGTGAACAGTGCTGTATGTTTGCAATTGGAAGAGCACACATATAATATGCGAATTTAAAAATGTAATCTCATTTATATTGTGAGTTCCACATGCTTAAGAGTACTTTTCTGAGGACATGGAAGAAAAGGAAATTGAATAATTTTCTTTTTCAAGTATAAGCAGGAACATAATGCAGCCAAAACAATCCAAAATACCAATAAAACTTTTGGTGAAAATTCCGTGAGTGAGCAAGTAACCAGGCATTAGTTTAAAAAACTTCATTCTGGAAATACAAATCTCAAAAATCAGAATCGAAAACCATCAACAAATCAGAACATCACCTGACTGTCCAGGAAATCACAGTAAGGTTGAACATACTGGACATTATTCAACCATTTCTTGACATCTAAACATGGTAAACATGTTAGGGAAAGTCAAGAAGTTTGACAAATGGATACAACATGAACTCAGAGAGATAAGGAGCATCATTTGGAGGTCTGCAGCTCTTTAATTATTTATCATAAAAATGAAAGTATTCAAATGAAATTCTTCCAAATTCACCTTATTTTCCAGACTTTTTGCCAACAGACTATCACTATTTTTTACATTTGGACAGTTTTTTGGCAAGGAAAGTCTTCAAGAATGAGGATGCAATAAAAAGTACAGTGGTACCTCAGGATACGAAATTAATCCGTTCCGAAACTGAGATCGTATCATGAAAATGTCGTAAGGTGGATCATCTTTTCCCATACGATTACATGTAAAACCAAATAATTCGTTCCAACGCGAAAAACATACTCAAATTAAAGCCAAGTAATACATTAAAAAATATAACTGTGGTAACAAACATAAATGAAAAATGCGAACTAATGTAACGTCGTATGGTGAGTTTTTGTTCGTATCGTGGAGCAAAAATATGTTCGAATTTCATGTCGTATCCTGAAAATTTCGTATGCTGGGGCGTTCGTAACCTGAGGTACCACTGTACCTTTAATGACTTTTTGGCTTCTCATTTTTGTGATTTCTATCAAATTGGCATTAATGCATTTCTATTGCATTGAAAAAAGTGTATTAATGTTGGTGGAGACAATTTTGATTGAATATGTGAGTTTTAAATTAAATTAATAAATGTTCAAAGTCAGAAGTAAAAATCATTATACAATATATTAGGTTGTTGTAAAATTCATTTACAACAACATAATATATGTAACATATACATTACTTTGACTTAACTATTGATACAATTACACAAATCATTACAAAACTCATTTATGATTTCTTGTAATAATCTATAATAATGATCTTAGTATAACTAACAGAAAATATAAAATAAATGTATCAGTTTTTAAATAATAATAATTATTTTTATATATGTAATTATAAATTACCTGGTTTGAATATTTGTATATGGAATAGAATTTGGTTGTGGCGATTGCAATTCTGGATTTTCTAACAATACACCTAAATTTTTTGACACAGGTCCTGAATATTTGAGAGTAGCAGATTTCATCTCATCATTTCTTGGAAGTACTGGTGAAGTCTGTGGAGGAGGAGTTGCAAATTTGTTCCCAACAGGCTTAGGAGTACTTGTTGTGAGTTGTTCAGAATGTGGATAATTTACTTGGTTCATTGTAGGTGTAATACTTGTATTAACAACATTATTTTCAATGTTATGATTTAAATTTACACATGATGATGAAACACCTGAATTAATTTCACGCATTAACTGTTCCCTTTGTTTTTCTTGAGCTTGTAATTCTTCTAGTAAATGCTGCTTCTGCCGTTGGAATTCTTTCCATAAATCTGATGAAGAAGTATCAGAAGGTAAAAGTGCACTCTGTTGACTTGATGTGTCACTATCTACTGATGTTTGTGAATCAGTTTTAACTGGTGATTTTTCACATTTTTGTGAATCAGTTATTATTTTTGAAGGTGTCTTTAACCCTGAACCAAGTTCTTTATTTCCACAAGATTTATTTTCTTCGTCATTCAGATTTTGTTTATCACTAATTTTTTGTGATGTGGTTTTATCTTTTGGAGATGGAGTTTCAAGAATTGCTTGTAAATCACTGTAACTAGTGCTAAATACATCACCTGCTTCAAACAAGCGATCCACAGATGTAATCATAGACTTTTTGCCTGTTAAATGGAAGCCAGCAAATGAACGAGACATGAGAGATAAATCACCCATGGAGAATGCCATCATGTTTCCTTTCTGACTGAGACCATCTAAATTTGGTGTTAGTGATCTTGACATAAAATCAGCAGAACGTAATCTTGTAAAAGGAGTAGCTGAATGCGGAAAAATTTTAGGTTTAATTGGAGTGACTAGAATCTGTTCAGACCATGATGCTTCAAGACAAGGTTTTTCTAATTGTTCCACATCTACACTCAATGTCTTCTGTTCAAATGGATAAGAAAATGTTTCAGGAGGAATACATTGTAACCATGATAGCAAACTTAGGTCAGAATCACTGAAGCCTGTGCCATTTAACAAATGTGCAAATTGCATTTCATGGGAAGCATTTGATGACGACGTCGCTCTCTGCTGGCAATACTCAACACATGATTCATATAAAATGCCTTTAATTATCAACTGTATGAGTCGATCACCCTTAGAGATTTTCTGATTAACAGTTGTCTTTTTATCGAATGGAAGAAATTTTTCTACAAGCGGATGAACTGCTTTAAAACAATTCACTCTGGCATTACTTGGATTCCAGTTTCTGTATTCAAAATGATCAGATAATCTAGGCAAAGTTAATAATAAACAAAGATTATTATAATCTTCTTTTGTAGGACAATACTTTTCAAGATCATTTAAGCATTTTACAACTTCTTCTACTGCAACGTCTAAACTTTGAACAGGTCCAGTTTCCGATCTTATGCATAATAACTCTATATATTTGTGTTTGATGACTACATAGTGAAACTGTTTGGAATCAAAATTATCAATACCTTCCAAAGGCTGAATGAATCCAAGAACATCATCCCACTGTCCATCCAGTATTAGTTGCCTCAGAAATAGCATATCATCTGAATACACACCATTGATAACACCAGTTTCTCTTTCAACTGATAACTGTGAAATACTTAATTCTCTATTTGATAAAAATTCCAGTACTAATCTAATGGCTTCTTCTTCTTTCAAAATTAGATGAGCAGATGGCATTTTTATGGAAAGCTGAAATTAGCAACCTGAAAAAAAAATTTTTAAATAAAATTAATAATAATATTCATTATCTTAAATGATCATTTTTAATATTAAATAGCTTTATTAGCTAAAACTTAAGAACTATTAATAAAAACTAAAGATACAAGAAAATAAAATGCATGTTAATTAAGGTATCTTGAAAAAATGTGATTATTGTTTCCATAATATTTAATTAATTCAATTATAATGGAAATATTATATCAAATGACACATTACTAGATGAAAAATCCAAATACTATCAAATATTTAATGTCCAGCAATGAATTTGAAAATAAACAAATATTTTCATCTACTTTCAGAGTAGCCATCATCACATATTCAAATTTAGAATCTGAATACATAACCTGATGAATGTATAATCTAATGATGGCCTTTAAAGGTATTTATAAGAAGTTATTTATAAACCATTTAATATCAATAAAATTATTAAAATGAATGGGTATAATCAAATAATTACCAATCCAAAAAATCTAGCAATGAGTTGCTTAACTTTCCTGACAACATTTGGTAGTGCCATCTGTTATCATATTTTACTTAAAAAACTTTTAATATTTTTAACTATTATAAATTGCAAAAAGCTTAATTTTGAGGGTAGGGATGGATTTTATAAAAATTTGTAAATGCTAATAATGAGTAAAATAGTCATTAAGTCTGACCCTGCTGGAGATACATATGACCCCCTTGACTTTTAATCACCAAAATTTAACAGCATCAAGCCCCCTAATAAACAAAATAAACAAACCTCTCTGCAAAATTTCAGAAATTTTCAACAAAAAGTACAGGTTATTAAGCTTCAGAGAGAGTGAACAAAATCATGCTCCCCACACAAACACACTAACATCCATACATACAGAAAAAACCCCTGAATTTTTTTTTTTTGCATTTCTTGACATTTCAAGGTCTCAAGTCCAAAAGTGTAAAAATCTTGGGGGTTCATTTATTGACTGATCACCATACTTTCCCTCTGTTATATATATCAGCCAGAAAAGTAAAATGCATAGTTAAATTAGGCAAATAAAGTGGATTGTTTTAATCTTGATCTCTGTTTATTATGGATAATTAAAAGAGACATGATAAAGATCGCTAGTCTTGCTACTATAAGAAGTAACCTTTACTTAGAAGTTATTTATTTTTAAATTCTTTGCTGGACATTAAAAGTTGACTTTATATGGAAATTTTAAAACAATATTATTGTATAAAGAAAAATCTCTTTTACTATCTTAACTGGCTGTAATTTTGTTTACAAAAATTCATTTCAGAAACATATTCTAAAATATTCTAATATCAAGCTATAGTCAAATACGTGTGCCGGGCTGTGAACGGCTCACGTATTTGTAAAATCTAAGTGACTTGTATAACATGGAATTCATATAAAACGGAATTATCAACAGTGTTATAGGGGGGTCAACTATATAACCAAATTACCAATTTTTCTGGGCTATATAAAAATTAATAAATAAACATGCTTTTAGAAGGGGGGAAAACAGAATATTATCATATTTCAATAATTTGAATTAAACAAATTGAATTAAATTAATAATTTAAAAGTATTTAAGCTGTATTAATTAAGAAATTTAAAAACAGTATCATAAAATATAAGTGTGATTATTATTTCACTTTAGCTTAATATAATTATTGTTTATTTCTATGCATCTTCTAAAATATTAAATCTTAAAATATAAAAGGTTTTAACATTATCTAACTTAATTTCAACAGAAAATGATGAATTTTAAAGAAAGTTAATTAAATATTATAAAACTTATTTGTGAGAAAATAACACTTACATACAAATTCATATTTTAAAAAGTTTATAATTATTTTAATAATAATAAATCTGTTAGTGTAAATAAAATAAATTAATATTTTAGTTAATTACAACCAATGTATTTTAAGGAGAATAGGAGATAACAGTATTACAAAAGGATGTTTTTAACTTCTAGAACAGAATTCTTTTACTATGCAGGATAAAAAGTCATTACTAAAAAATATAACTCAGATGACTGCATTAATTGGGAAATAGTACAATGCTACAGTAATAACAAAATGCAACAAGACAATCTGACAAATTTCAAAAAATAATCTTCTGACTTCCTATACTTTCATGTAAGGGGCTTCTTAACCTATAATAAAATAGCCATTAGTCAATACAATTAACTGAAAGGAACAGTATTGCAACAATGTAATAACAGATTTCAAGAGAGCTTTATTTTATGTGAAAAAATTATAATTAATTCACAAAATAAAATTTATACATTGTGAATACTTATTTTTATTTTTACAAAAATAAAAATTTCTGTAATTCCGTTAAGTTTTCATGTAATATTTATTCAATTAAAGATTAAAAAATAAAAATAACTTTTAATGTAAAAAATGTTTAAAAATTGCTAAGTTGATAAAGTTCTAATGAAAATTTTCCAACAATTAAATTGGAAAATTTCACAGAAAAAAGAAAATACTGAATAGATACTATGTTTATATAGTCTTTTTTTGTTCCATAGAAAAACTTCCTGTGCACTATTATCACAAGGTTAATAGTCTACCTAACTGTTCCATTTTCCTATTCAGTAAATAGAGTTTAAACTAGAAAAAATTCAGTTTTTAATAAAATAGGCTTTGAAATTATTCATAGTATATTTTAAGTAACAAGTTTTAATGCAACAGTGAGTCAAATTTATATTAAAAACTAAAACTTTTAATATAATTATAGCTTTAAGGAAATTATAATTCTGCATTTCAACAACTTTTTAATTTTCAAATTATTACAGAAGAAATTTAAAATTATTCTTTAAAAATTTTATAATAAATATTTAATTAAATCTTTTTGAATTTATTTATTTATTTTTTTAAAGAAATAAATACAAAACAGCCTTTCTATAAAACAGCTACTAATGTTTTTGCTATTTTATATTTTTACAGTCAGTAATGTCTCATCCTTATGTATACAAACATTTTTGTTGAATTTAAATATTCTATAAATTATGAAAAATTGTTAGTAATATTTTTTTAATTTTTTACAAAATAAGCTTTTACAGGTATAGCTCGCCTTACATCTGTAATTGGTTCCAGGAGAGGCGACATAAGTCGAATCAACTTGTCACTAGGCTAAACCATAAATTACCATTCCCGGTTCTGTATTTTATTTATTAATGCATTTTTAATAATATATGGTTAATAAGGATCTATTTTAAGCTTACAAAAAAATAAATTTTAGTTTTTAATATAGTACAGAAAAAAGTAATCTAAATTTACGAATACATGTACTGTAAATACAGTACATACTTGTAAATGTATATATTTTAATATGATTTTATGTGCTTTAAACGCTTTTTTAGTGATACTACAACTTCAATATTTGCGGCGGACAGACATAAAGTGGAATAAAATAACTTAAACTTGATTTTTATTTTTCCATATACATAAAAGTATATGGAAAATTAACAAACGACTTAACTCGAAACGACGTAAGTTGAGGTATACCTGTATATATATCTTATTTATTACCATATTATATATATACAGTATATATATATTACTTAGAATATAAAAAAATGAAGAAAGAAAAAATCCATTAATTTATGTCTAATTAAATATTAATTAGAAATATATATTTATTCTCATAATAAAAAATTTTGGAATTTATCATTTTATATATATGAGAGTATGTCATAATCTATATTGACAGCCAAAGATTGAACTATAATGACAAGTTGTTTTATCAACTGTCAAACTGAGAAAATTATCTGTCCAGTGATTCTATATTAAGCAGTTTGATAAAAAAAAAAATTAAATAAATAAAATGTAATTTTTCTGTCATAAATATTTATCATATTAGTAAATTTATTTTAGATATTATCACCTCAACTTTAAATTATTATAAATCCATGTACAGTATTTTATAAGATCAAAATGTGTTTAGTAAATATAAATTATTCTATTCTATTTATTTAAGTCATAAAATTTTTCATTTGAAGACAATGCAAATGAATTAAATATTAAATATTTTTTATATTAAAAATGGAAAAAATATAAAGAAATTGATAAATATATAGAATTGTAGAAAAATAGGATCTTTGGAAAACAGAAAATAGTTGAAAGGAATCTATAATGAATATAAAATTGGAATGAAACAATAAAACAAAGCATGAAGAAAGTAAAATAACAATAGAAGTGATCCAAAATAGAGAGGAGGAAGAAAGAGGAGAAAGGACCTAAAAAAAAGCAATTCAAAAATAAATGAAAAAGATCACTATCATAAACATGTTTATTTTATTCATATAATTTTTTCATTACAATTATTTTTTAAATATGAAAACTTTTTAGTTTCACAAAATTTAAAATTTCTTATCAATTTCACAAATAAATATTAAAAATAAATGCCTTTTTATCATTATTATTGTTTGTTTATTAATATAATACTTTCATACAAACTTTCTACTTTATAAGCAGAACATTTTTAAATATTTAGAATTACAATATAAAAGCCATTCACATTGGTGATTATTTAGTTTCTGCACAAAGTAAAATTAAAAAATGCCAATATGATGACGATTACTTCAATATAAACATCTATACTAAAATCCCCTATGCATTGCAATGACACACCAACAACTGCCATAAATCATGTATAATTATAGCCAGATGATTTACAGCAGTTGTTCGTGTGTGTGATTACTTCAATTTAAATTAATTTAAAGTATATCTTGTAACAAATAATACAGATATTTTAAGAACAGTTTGTTCTGCTTAGAAACATCTGACATACATATCCAAAGTGGAAAATTATTCAAGTTTTGAAAGCTACATTTTATTTCTCAAAAGATATTTACTTAAATATACTATTTTATTTGAGTTTTTAAATAAGTTAAAATTAAGAAATTGAAGTTGAACTTACACATGATATTAAAATAAGAGCTGATGAAATTTTTAAATATCTATTACAATTAATAATTTAATTTATTTAAAGAAACATTACTCACTTTGAAAATTATATTTATTAATCTGAATTTCAAAATATTTCAGATTTATTTTTCTCCATTAACAGAAAAATGAAAAAGCAAGTATAAAAAAATAAATAACTGTATTTATTAATTCACTTAATTTTTTATAAATTTTGCAGGAACTTTTTAATGGTAGAAACAGACATAATTTGAGTAACCAAAATATTATATAAACAACAAGTTAACTATAGAAAAATGTATCTGTTCCTGGATGAGATCCAAACTCATGCTCAAATTCCATCTGGATCATTCATTTGGCCTATTATTAAAGGTTATGATGCTACTAAGGCATTACGTGTACTTAATTTTTTCTGTTGATTATACAAGAAATTTTGATACTGTATGCATTTTATAATATTCATTTATATCTCATTTCAAATATAAAATACTGGAAAAATAAGGAAAAAAATCTAATATGTAATTATACTACTTGTCAATTAAGTTTAATATCAATGTTAAAAAATGATTATTATTCTGCTGTTTTTATTCATAAATAAAAAGTCTAAATACTTCCTGTTTTCCTAGTGTAATAGCAATATAAACAGTAGTTTTGAATATTGATAGTACTTCTCAATTCAAATATTAGTGTTTAACCCAAAAATTTAATTTCTACATGAAATGTAAAATTCAAATGCAACTATGCATTGAAACATTGCTATTATATATTTTAAAATTTATGTATGACCACTCCAAAAACTTACATTAAATAAATAAATTATAACAATTACACATTTGTAACATTTAAAATTTTATTATTCATTCTAATGATAAGCACTTAAGAATACAATAGTTTTATTTTATTTTACTCCTTTAAAGTCATTTATAATTTATTTTTAAAACTTATTAATCAAGAAGATTAATAAGTTTTAAAATTTTATGATTTTAAACTGAATAAAATTATATAGAATATCATATAACCTCTTAGACTTTGATGAGTAAATTTTTAAACTTGCTATTTTAAAAATATCTTAAATAATTATTTTCTGATAATCAATGACCTAAATAATTTTTAAATAAAAATTTATGTTTATAATATTACAAAAGTCACTACAGAAAAATAGATTCAAATAAAATATTCAGCATTATGCATTTTCTTAAATAATGATATTTAAATATCATATTTAAATTTTAATTTCAAAATTAAACTTAATACTAATAAAAATTCTTAAAAATTTATTAAGAAATGATTCCAAATAGACAGCCACAATTGCCATAAATAATTGGACTATATTTTGAAAATAATAATTATGAATTACAAATAAATTTTATTTGTAATTCATAATTATTATTTCCAAAATATAGCCTGATTATTTATGGCAATTGACAGTGTCTATTTGCTATGCATTGGGTTTCAGTTGATAATTATATTTGAAATGATTCTATTCTACAAAACTTATAAAAGACATGAGGTTAGATACTGAATTACAGTATATATATATATATAGTTGAGTTGAGTAAGTAGTTGAGCAGTAGCAAACATTGATTGCAGATTCTCTTCACCACTTAGAGATTTAAAGTGGTGAAGAGAATCTGCAATCAACACTAGGAAAATAAAGTCTTGTTATTCTACCAGTTTTACTGCTCAACCATTGCTGGTTCCACTTCTGCATAGCGTTGACATGAATATAATTTTTAAGGCTGCTGCATGAGAGAGGTATGAGTGTATAGTCCAAGTCAGTTTCCTTTGCAGCTGAATTAGCCTCAAAGTCAGCTTTTTCATTTCCTAGTATGCCAGTTTGACCAGGAACAAACATAAAAGTTATCTTGTTAACATGATTTTTAATATGGTGCTGGATATATATACATGGATATATGTGATTCTGTTGCTATTGCAATTGGGATTTAATAGGGCTTTTAGGACAGACTGAGAGTCACTGTAAATGTTGATAGAAAGAGTTTCGTTAGGTAGTGAAGACCAACTTGGTAGACAGCATCTTTTTCAGCTTGATAGATGGGGGTATGTGGTGGGTATCTGTACCTTTTAATATATTTTGGGCAAAATATGTCAGTTTGCAGGAAGACACAGACACTTGAGCCAACATAAAGGGGGGCCTTTGGACCCATCTGTGTAGATATTAATGTCAGCATGGTTATTCAAGAAGGAAGCAGATGACACCAGATGCACCCTGGGATAACCCTGCTTACAGGGTGATGATCACAGTTAGTAGTGTAATTACAGTGTGGAAGCATATGAATAGCTGTAGATAGGAGCAGAGACCATTGTTGAACCTTGATGTTTGTGGTTCTGATGTAGTAGAATTACAGTATATGAAAGTTTATGTTGTTAACATTAAAGAAATTACAAATAGACCAATTTTGTGCTCTGTTTATTTCCAAAACTGTGAGAACTTATGTTCTTCCTCTTTGCTGACTTTATCAGATTAGTCAAATTAAGATACTTTCCTTTAACCTACATATTTATTGCTCTAATTAAATATATTCAAAATACAATATAAAATTTAAATATTGAAGAATATTAAAAATTTACAGAAATTTATAAAAGCTTTTACTTTTTATTTTATAAAATATTAAATATTTAAATTTGCATCAATTTGTAAAACCAAAGAAGATTATATATATAAAATGTACAAAATTTTGAGTATTAAAAATTGCATTGTGTTTAACTGTAATGTACTGTATATTTAAAAATATTAATCTGCTTAAATTAATCAACAGATCATGATAATACTGCCCAAATTATTAAAAAAATAACAAATATTGCCTTGTATAATCAGAGATAATATATCTTTAGCTATACATGCAATATCTATTATCTTAAGAATTTTAAAGTAATTAAGTTTTAGTTTAATAATTTTATAATGTTTCAAAAAATAACACAAATAGTAATATAATTTCAGATTTTAAAAACAATATTGATAACACATTTTGTTACACCTTATAAATGAGAAGTAAATACACATTTTAAAATTTTATTTGCCAATTTAATGATTTCATTACCATTTTCATATGATTATTATACAGTCTTCCAAAAAGAATGCTACCATTTTAAATGATTGGAAAACTGTCCAAGTTTCACATTTGTTCATTAATATTTCTCAATATGAACAGCTCATGTCATAATGCATATATTCAACCATTACTCAAAATCTTCATACACTTGCTACAGTATACGCAATGTCACTCTTCCCACAGTAGTCACATTCCACAGCTCCTGCAGTATAGTTACCTAGCACAATGATGAGTGATTTTGACTTTGTGAATTGCAGAACACAAAATGCCTTCCTATTACAATATTGCCATTTTCGTTTACAGCATTTCCTAGTACAAGACATCTGAATGCAGATGGGAGATAAAACTCAAATAGTTACTCTATTCATTGGTGTATTGTACATCACATACTTCTCAAATAATAATTAACATAATTATAATAATTTAAAATGATAGCATTCTATTTGGAATGTCATGTATTTATAAGAATAAATGTTATTAGTATCAGAAAAATGATAAACTATGATATATTTATAGCAGAAGTATCAAAAATTTTACAGACAACAATTTTTATGCAAAGTGTGTAATTTATTTAGAATAATTTCAACAC
>NW_019386476.1:96591-98289 GCF_000671375.1 Centruroides sculpturatus | reverse complement strand
TCCGGCATTTGCACCAAGGTTTAGAAAGATAAAATATTCTGTTTATTAATTAATAATTTAAATTAAGGATGCGCGAAATGGAAAGTGCCGTTGTGCCATTCAGCTATCCATTTAACGCCTACAAATATTTTAAAAAGTGATGTAGCATTAATGTTTCGGGCCTTAATTTCGGATAAATTGCATCGAAGAGGATCGATTTACTCCATTGAACGGTCAAACAAAGGAATAAAAGTTGTCCAAAGGAATTTCTGCTAAATTAGAAACGAGTGAAACCTTTAATAACAATGATGGAAGGCGTTATAATTTAAAAAAAAATGCATCTTCTTTCAGCAAAGTATCACGCGCCATTCCCTTTTAAAGCCGCATTTCGACCGTTTTTAAATACGAAGAAACTTGTGTAAACCGGACTGGTGCCCCACCGAATATTTTCCCCGTTTTGGCAGGTTTCCGTTTTATTAAGGTTCCGCTTTGGACGGGTTTTCCTATAGTTTCTAGCGGTGTAAAACCTAATTGTATTTTGATAAAAATTCAGAATTTTTTAAATTAATACGTCGGAAAATTATTCTAATTTCCTACCATATTTTATTTTATCGAATCTCTCGTTAAATATTTGTAACTAATACTTAACATTGAATACGTCATATTCGTAATAGTTTTCAATTTTACTCTGTAAATCTGAATAAGTAAGATAAAAAAAGCAATAAAACCATTGTTAAATTATTAAATAGAATTAGCTCTTTAATTAAAAATTCTGTTTTATTCTAATATATTATTCAGAATAAAATAAATAATAATTTTATAACGAAATGTATGGAAAACTCGAGCATTATTGGCCTAGAAAGCACGAGAACTTTCTAGGCCACTGTTATCGATGACGTCACGCGTCACAACAAACGCTCTGTTGCGTCATGCGCAGACGTTCCAGAATGTTCGAGAAGTTTCCTCTCTCCTACTAATACCGGCGACTGCCAGTGTGGCTTCAAATCTTGTCTGTGGCAACGCAAGGTTCAAGTCAAAATGTCTCAATTGTTGTTACCCGCTTTACTAGGCGACGTGTGGGATTATCCTCGCCGATTATTCGATCAACAGTTCGGTTTGGGGCTGACAGATGAGGATTTCTTCCCTCCGACGTCATATCGCGGATTTATCGTCAGACCGCGATGCCAGACGAGTGTCCAAGATTCTAGTTCCGGTGTTTCCGAAGTAGTCAACACCAAAGACCACTTCCGGGTCATGACCGACGTCAGCCACTTCTCTCCGGAAGACATCACCGTCAAAACCGTGGACAATTGCGTGGTGATACACGGAAAACACGAGGAGAAGATGGATCAACACGGGTTCGTGTCCAGAGAGTTTACCCGCAGATACGTCCTTCCTAAGGAAGTCGATCCCGAGAAGGTGACGTCGTCTCTGAGTGGCGACGGAGTGTTGACGGTGGAAGCGCCTAAAAAACGCGAAGAATTACCGTCTAACGAAAGAGTTGTTCCTATAACCGTGCAGAGGGTCCCTGCAGTGAGGGAGACGGAGAAAACGGAAGAGGTCCCCAACGAATAAGTTTCCTCGTTTACTACGAAAATTCTTTATTTATTAATGATGTTTATTAGCCTATAGTAGGCCTGTATACTGTGTAATTATTATTTGTTTTATACATTTAATAAAATTACGTTAATTGAATCAATCTGTGTTTGTGTGTGTCTG
>NW_019386476.1:92512-96479 GCF_000671375.1 Centruroides sculpturatus | reverse complement strand
AACGCTAACAGACTACCTATTGTTTAAAAGGCCCTCTGGTGGCGCAAGAAGACGGATTTTATAAAATAAAAAGCAGTTGAAACTGCATTTTTATGAATAAAAAGTTGACAAACTATTTATCGTTTTATAACGAGTAAAATTTTTTCTTCGCGTTCGCTGTTTTTAAGTAATGCATAAACCTTCGAGGCGCGAGGTCCTTCGGACCGCGAGGCATAGGCGGTGGCCCACGTTGCCCATACTCCGCCCTTGGTCATAGAAATGATGTAATTTGAATATAAATTATTTATAAATACGTATGTCAACTTATATTTTTATTACGACGCAAAATATATTAAATAAATAAATTAATTAAGAGTTTACGGCCACTGTGCCGGGTGAGACGTTGTTGAAACAAAAAAGTTGTGCATTCCATCACGTACATAAACAATAACGTAATTCGCCAAGTGCAAATCAGCAAATTCATAAAATTTTTGTTTATTTTGAACAATCCGGATAATCGAAAATCCGGATAATAGAGATCCGGATAATCGAGGTTCTACTGTATTTGCATTCTGGTTTTAAGTTTGTAGATCGTACTGAAGAGCTTTCGAAAGGAATCTAATGCTAAATAATGACAAATAAAATGTTCTAATTCGTGTTGTTTTGCCAATTTTTTCACTAGAATAATTTATAGAAATCAGTCTAGTGTCTAAATCTTATAACATTTAAACTATCGGTTTTATTTTTTTATTCGAAATTAAATCGATATGGATTGTCAGGAGCATTGGAGCATAAAACGTGTAAGATTAAGACAGTTTATCAGAATAATTCGTGAAGACACTATTTAAATGAGTTGCGTAAATTTCCCAGCAAAGACATTTAAATTTGGATATGCCGCCATCTGTTAGGATATTCTATTAAAAAACTTTATGTACTACTAATTATTATAAAATGGCAAAAAGCTTAATTTTTAGGTTATAGATCAGTTTTATTTTTTAAATGCTAATGAATAATGTAAATGCTAAGCGGGAATTTGTTTCCAAAAGATTTTTTTGAATAAAATGTCCTAACAGATGGCGACACACAATTTTATAATTTGGCCGGGAAAGTAAAGCAACTCGTTGCGAGATTTATAAAATTGTCAATACAGTATTAATTAATTATTATGTTAATATTAAAAAGAAATTTTTCGCTTCAATATGTCCTGTTAAAATATACATAACAATATAGCATATGTTGCCTATATATTAGTAATTCAAACACAAATTATTATTCAGGCACTTGGCAATTTTTATCATCAAAGTTTATTTAGTTGATACGTGTTGATATTATTTACACACGTTTCGGGCATTTATTGCTCCTCCTCAGCCAACTAAAAACAAAAGTTCATAAGTTACAACACTATAAAATTATAAACAAAAAACATATTAGGTATTGTTTCTTTAAAAACATACCTTTTTAATTTACAGGTTATTAAAACCACAAATTTCCATCACCTATGTTTACTTGTTAATATGGAATTACAAAAACTTTTTGGCCCTTAACACTCGTTTTTCTAAGAAACATACGGTTTCGTATTATCTAAAATATTTTAAAAACCTTTTTATATGAAATTTCTCTTATACATTTACATGATAACAATACAATAAATTACGTACCTAATTATCTGTTTTTCACTGTTATAAAATTTAAACAATTTCAAACTTTTTCTTATACATTTACAATTAATTTTACAACAATACTAAAATTAACATCTTTATCTTTCATCAAAATCATGCAATTCCCTCTTTTTACAAACTCATTGGGATGACCTCTCCTCCCCCTTTTTTCGTTCCCCCAGTTAAGCGTACCACTAATTACTATAGTCCATTTTAATACTTAGATTTTTGTTTATGCATTTTTTGCGTTTAATAATTTCCACGCTTTCTTTAAACTTTCTACTGTATGTTTCTTTTTCTTTGTTGAGTATTTGTATATCTATTGTACAATCATTCATGGTGCAATGATCATGGAAAACAGAATTTAGTTTATTGTATTTCAGATCCGCTATATGTTCTTTTAATCTAGTTTTTAACTTTCTTTTTGTTTCTCCTATATAATATTTATTATTGCTACAAGTCCAATGAATTTTATATACGACATTCTTAGTTCCTGTTAGTTGTTGTTTTTTCTCATTTTCGAACTGTTTTAATCTTGTATACATTTTTTTTGGTATGACGGTGCTAACCTAAAGTGCATATTGCTTATTTCATTATCAATTTGTTCGTGTAATCCTTTAATATATGGAAATCCAATATACTTAATGCCATTTGTTTTTTTATCTTGTGGTGTTTTAGGATTATTTATCTTAAGTTCCCATTTTTTTTTTTATTAGTCTTTGTGGGTAGCCTGCCAGGAGAAACTTCTTTTTTAATTCGGCTAAGTCTGCAGATATATGTATTTCTTGACTTGTCCTGTTTTTTTTTTTATCTTAGAATATTCCATTTTAAATACGTTATATTTGACGTGAAGTGGTACGTTAGACTGGTATCTTATTGTTATTTGACTCGATCCAGGCTTTCTAAATGTTCTAAATTCTAAACTTTGTTTTAATCTTCTTATCGTAATGTCTAAATAGTTGATTTCTTTTCTGGTTATGTCTTCTATTTCTGTTTTAAATTTTATCTCTTCTTGTATATTATTAATTTGTTTATTGATTTCTTCTATCTTTATTTCTGTTTCATTATATATTATACCAAAGTTAGCCGAATTAATAATGATAGATATAGATAACAAAATCAGTAACATAAGAAACGTAAAATTTTATAAAAGATACGTGGATGATATTCTAATAATATATAAATTGCCAAAACAACACGAATTAGAACATTTTATTTGTCATTATTTAGCATTAGATTCCTTTCGAAAGCTCTTCAGTACGGTCTACGCAGTTTAAAACCAGAACGCAAATATAGAAAAATTAAAAAACACACAAACACAGATTCAATCAATTAATGTAATTTTATTAAATGTATAAAATAAATAATAATTACACAGTATACAGGCCTACTATAGGCTAATAAACATCGTTAATAAATAAATTTTCATAGTAAACGAGGAAGCTTATTCGTTGGGGACCTCTTCCGTTTTCTCCGTCTCCCTCACTGCAGGGGCCCTCTGCACGGTTATAGTGTGGCGGTACGCCATGTTTTTGTAAATAGGGGTAGATATAAATTTTATTTCTCCTAAATTCCTTTGTCTTTAACGTGTTTCTAGAACTTTCTAACCTATTCCTTTTCTGTGGGTGGGGGACGACCTTTGTCCAAGGACAAAGGGGACATTAAGAAGCCCTGAGGCCATCAGGAGAACGAACAAGACACTTTTGGGTCAGCGTCCGAGGTGTGCAGACGTAGGAAAGAGCAAGCTAGAGGTTTGTCGCCTAGTGGGACAAACGGAGAAGGCTTGGAAGTCGTCTGCGAACGGACGAAAATTAGAAAGACATCCAGCCATAAGACCTCAAGAAAAAACGCTCCCGAATTCTCAAGAGACGGAATCAAGAGGAAGGAAATTGAGTTAATTCAAGTACCAATATAGAGAAGATCGGAGACTCCCAAGTTTACCCGGGTACCCCCACAAAATCTGTCCTTTATACTTATCTCTTCTCTTCATATCTCTTAATTTCTTTACCCTTCTTCCTTAGCATATAAGCTAGATTAAGGTAGATTTAAGTAGTCGTAGTATCTTAAACCATAATCTTTTTATTGTCGCGAGCACGTGTTCTATTTGTGAAAATATAGAATTTTGTCGGACGGATTCGAACTTGTGCACGTACTATAGTTTGGGATCAAGTGTGTTTAGTGTAAACGAACCAGGTGTACGAAGGACTAAGTAGCTGTAGTTGAATAAATATCCTGTTTGATTTTATGGTTACTTCTTTGTCATCCTTCCTTTGTCCTCCACACCACCACAATGGCGTCCGCGACAGGATCCCAACTATAGTGTGGGTGCA
>NW_019386476.1:73931-91768 GCF_000671375.1 Centruroides sculpturatus | reverse complement strand
AAGCCACACTGGCAGTCGCCGGTATTAGTAGGAGAGAGGAAACTTCTCGAACATTCTGGAACGTCTGCGCATGACGCAACAGAGCGTTTGTTGTGACGCGTGACGTCATCGATAACAGTGGCCTAGAAAGTTCTCGTGCTTTTTAGGCCAATAACGCTCGACTTTTCCATACATTTCGTGATAAAATTATTATTTATTCTGAATAATATATAAGAATAAAACAGAATTTTAAATTAAAGAAATACTGTAATAAATTTAACAGCTAATTCTATTTAATAATTTAACAATGGTTTTATTGCTTTTTTTTCTCTCACTTATTCAGATGTACAGAGTAAAATTGAAAACTATTACGAATATGACGTATTCAATGTTAAGTATTAGTTAACGAGAGATTCGATAAAATAAAATATGGTAGGTAATTAGAATAATTTTCCGACGTATTAATTTAAAAAATTCTGAATTTTTATCAAAATACAATTAGATTTAACACCGCTAGAAACTATAGGAAAACCCGTCCAAAGCGGAACCTTAATAAAACGGAAACCTGACAAAACGGGGAAAAATATTCGGTGGGGCACCAGTCCGGTTTACACAAGTTTCTTCCTATTTAAAAACAGTCGAAATGCGGCTTTTTAAAAGGGAATGGCGCGATACTTTGCTGAAAGAAGATGCATTTTTTTTTAAATTATAACGCCTTCCATCATTGTTATTAAAGGTTTCACTCGTTTCTAATTTAGCAGAAATTCCTTTGGACAACTTTTGTTCCTTTGTTTGACCGTTCAATGGAGTAAATCGATCCTCTTCGATGCAATTTATCCGAAATTAAGGCCCGAAACATTAATGCTACATCACTTTTTAAAATATTTGTAGGCGTTAAATGGATAGCTGAATGGCACAACGGCACTTTCCATTTCGCGCATCCTTAATTTAAATTATTAATTAATAAACAGAATATTTTATCTTTCTAAACCTTGGTGCAAATGCCGGAGATTCGAGAACAGACTCGACTTTTCGTTTCTATAGCAACGTCACCCCGAGATAGTTACCGACAGATGGCGCAACGCGTCGTATTTCCGGAATGTTCCAGACTGTTCGTAGCTTTGTATATAAGCCGCGAGTAGAGTCGGACGATCAAACTCCACTCGAGTGTCGTCAAGTGCAAATCTCGTCGGAAATGAAACCCGTTTGTAGTTTGGTTCCCGTTCTGCCCATCGACGACTGCTGGGATCTTGAGGATCTTCCTCGTCGACTGTTTCGTCGTTTGGATTCCTTCGACGACGACTTCTGGATGCCGTCTTTCTACCGGAAACGCGTCATCGGACGTCGACGTAACAATTGCAAGCGTAAATCGAGCTGGAAAGCGGCGAAAGTGGTCGACGGCCAAGATGGGTTCCGGGTGACGACCGACCTCCGTCACTTCACCCCGGAGGACGTAACTGTCAAAACCGTGGACAATTGCGTGGTGATCCACGCTAAACACGAAGAGAGGATGGACGAAGACGGATTCGTATCCAGGGAGTTCACCCGAAGATACGTTCTTCCCGACCAAGTCGATCCCGATGAGGTGACGTCGTCGTTGAGTCCCGACGGAGTATTGACCGTAGAGGCTCCCAAGAAGTGTCAACAGTTGCCGTGTAACGAGAGGATAGTTCCTATAACTGTAGAAAAACAGTTGGAGAGCGGCGAAAATCTGGACGACGCTCCCAAAGAATAATTCCCGTAATTGCGATGAATATGTAGATATTTCGCGCGCTTTAAGTGACTTTTGTATAGTTTGTAAATATTTATTTCTAATAAAACAGTGAAATTTTAATAAGGTGAAACTGTATTCTTGTGTATTTATTCTTAAAACGTGAATTTCCACGTGTTTGCTTGTTTTTCTCGTCGGTCAAAGATCGACAGTTAGAAACTTATAACCGATTTAATCGATTCGGAATTTACAAAACAAACGTAAAGTTATTTTAGAAGAGTACTCTATTATAACAACGTTTTAAGATAATAGATTTTCTTTTGAATTTGCCCAGATTTAAAATGAGTTCTTTTTGTAGCATCTGCAGAGTTTGCAGTTGAAGATTACAATATTTGAAGAGTTAAATTCACTCGTTTTTCAAAAGAACACTTTGTAGATATTTTTTCATTTTACAATAATTTAAAAAAAAATAATAATTCTTGCTGAATAGATTATAAATTCAACAATTATTAATTATATTGTGTTTGTTTAAACAAGATACAAACCCAGTATTTCTTCGTTAACAATTATGTTTTTAGAAGGGCCACAGTATGCTGTTTTTGATTTTTACCTTTTAAAAATTGTTCTCGATATTATAAGTAAATTTTGCTCTGAATATAATTGTAAAGACGATATTCACAACATCTGTAGTTGGATGCATAAGTTTGTCACTGTTAAAAACTAATTTGATTAGCAAATTACTCTGTTTTAAAAGTTTTGTCTAATAAGGAAATTGTTTTACAAAACTCGCATTTTAATTGTTTTATAATAGAATAAACACAATATTCACTAATGTATATTAAAAGTGGAAGTTTGTCTTTATCACTTCCATTTAAGTCTAACAATCGTGTTAAAAATAATTTACAAATGATAAAATTACATCTTTTCTCCTTTTTATCAAAATTTTAATTGTAAAAAAGGAATTTTCGCAGAGAGGGGCGCTTACATACTGGAATTTTCGAACTGTCCTATAATGAACTAGAATTTTCTACAGAGTATCTGTAGCGACGTCACGTTTAAAGAAAATTGAATACACGTCCGTCATTTTCTTTCCAGTCAAGGGGCATGCCGTTTGTGTGTTGTGTATAGGCAACGAGTTAGAATATTTTAACTCTTTGTGTAAAGGAGTGGAAAGGAAAGGAAGAGTTTTAATCCTTAACTGTATATATATAGACCTGTATATTTAACAATTTAACAATATAGTATATTTAACAATTTAAGCGCATTTTCTGTATCAAAGCCATAAAACACATAATATGTGTAAAGCTGTTTACCGGTAGCATTTGATTAGTATTTGCTGCACAATCTTCCAAAAAAGTCCATTTTGAGTGTGTTGCCTCTTATTAGTTATTTCGATTTCAAATTAAATTAATATACAATAGTATTTACAGTCGACCCCCTATAACGCGGTAGATACGTACCACCTTATAAGAATTTCGCGTTGTAGGAATCCTTAAATAGATGAGCCAATCACAGCCCGCACGTGTCCAGTTTACGGAATACGGCTGTTTGAAAGGTTTTCTTCCATAAAATTAATCGATTCTAAATTAATTTGACTCAACATTTCCAAAACACTTATAATTTTTTGGGAATAATTCGTATAATCTATGCTATAAACAAAAAATTGTAGGATTACTTACCGAGCGTGCACCGTTTGACGACACCATTGCTTAAGCTTGTTTTCGTCGCGGAGCAGCGCACTAAACGGCGGGAGCGTTTTCTGATAAGTTATTTTTCTGCGAAAAATTCGTTAAACTTTGGAGACATCATTAATAGAAATAATTTTTATGGCCGTTGAATAAGAAATGTTTTTTTCACAAGAAATGTATAAAATTACAGTATTGTATTAGACTTACAATACCTAATTTAGGTCCATATACTGTACAGACGATAGTAAACTCAACTTACCCGCCTAAACTCTCGGTAGCGTATAAGTAGTTCGGCTGCTCGCCCACTATTGGTCCAGATTCGACCAATCATGTCGCGACACGAGTCGGCGATGACGTTTTACCGCATTTTACGAGTCTCTTTAAGCGTCTTTATACGAATACGGTCGCAATTTTTTCGCCGCGATATACGAATCCGCATTATACGAACCCGCGTTATAGACCAGTTTGCTATGAGCTTTACAGTTGGTCACTGTTCAGAGTGGGAAAATAATACACTAAAACTAAACAGCTATTGTACTGTTAATGAACATGTCTGCTTTCAATTTACACAGTTCAATTCAATTCACTCCGGTAGTGACATAAAATATTAATGAAAACTTTTTGAGACGGTGTCGAGGTCGTTAACCCCAAACCGAAACGAAAGCAAGACTACGTAACACTTATATCCGACGATCCCACTCGTAAATTAAACTTCGGCACTTCAACCCAAAGGATAAACAGATACAGACACCGCCAATGGTCGGAATCAATATAAAAGACATTTCAAATAAATGGGCGAAGGCGCAGAAAGCATTAAGCTCTAAAATAATACATTTCGATTCTAAGTGTCGTCAGGGATTAAGATACGATAAAAAAAAGTTTAAGATGTCGATACTCCTTGACTCACCCGTAAATTGCAACGAGGTACTTCAGAAAAGTAGGACAATAAACACGTAAATGTGCGCTTTTCGATGAATGCAAACAACGATTTTATTTTTTATTCGGTTCGCATTTGTAACACGAAATTGTATTTATATATTATCAATATTTTAATAATTGTGATTGTTTATTCTGAAGCCAATTACTGCAGTAAAGGAGGATTGCAATTAAATACAGTAGGATACGACGAGAGGCCCACTTGTGGCCGAGTGGATAAAATTACCGGATAAAATTACCGTTGGCGATGCACGAACCCACTACCAAACTATCGGTATACGCACCGGTAGTTTGGTAGTGGGTTCGTGCATCGCCAACGGGCTGGCCAGTTAGGATTTTCCGTGTTTTATTCACGTTTGTAACACGTAAATAATGGCCAGTTTCGTAAATAATACCGAGGGGATACCTCCCCTACAAACTACTGTTTGAAAAACAGCATATTAGAAAAAGCCTTGATGTTGAATTACAGAATTTCATCGTCTCGAAAAAATTCCCCAGAGTATTTTGCAATGGAACTTGCAAACACTTCTTGTAAGCGATTCTTTTCAATGATATTTAAAATAACGGAGAAAATCTTCCATTGCTTACGCATAAAGTTTATTCAAAAATGCATTAATCAGTCGAATCCAAGGGATTGAAAAAGGTCAAAGCGTGCGTGGTTATTGTCGACGTACGTATTACGATGATGCAGATAGAGGACGGCTGTTTGTTTGTTTGTTATTTACACTAGAAATAAAATAGTTACGAAAGAGAAAGGGAAAGAAAATCCTCGTAGTAAAATTATTGAAAATTGACTGAATGTTTTAAAACTTTATAAAATAAGAAAACAATGAAAGAATCTCGAAAATTACTCCAAAAATGACTCTCTTTTGTTATATTCAAACTTTAAACTTCCTTTATTTGTTAGAAAACTATACAGAACCATGTGACATCGTATATCGTAATCATTCGACCATTCGAAAATGTCGACTACACAAAGCATCTGTAGAAACGTCGTCTAATTCCTTACGAGTTTCGTCGAAAAATACCTTTAATAAATAAATATACACGAAATATTTTTTGACAATTCTAGTATAAAAATTTTAAACACATTGTAAATCTCTAAGCTTGTACGAGTTCAACCGTCGCGTGGAAGTTTATACGAATGGACATACGAACGAACGTAAATAAGTAAACTCGTGTTTTAGAGAAAAATAATAAGCATTTTTAAGTTACTTTTTTTTCGTCGACGAAATTATTTTTTAATATCGAATAATTGCGAAAGACGGTTTTATTGGACGAAATCGGCTGATGAGATAAATATTTATATATTTTAGTTAGATTATTTTTCACCCCTTCAACCTTCTCGTCGGAGGTCTGTAGATGGAGGAAAGGACTGTTTAAATACCAAATGCTATCATTAAATGACGTCATAGTGCGTACTATTGTTCCTTTTAGCAAAGTCGTCTCATGAAACACGCGTGACTATAAAACACTACCTTGTCTACGTTTATCTCCCATGCAATAAAAGATGTTCCTGAATATAGATCGCTACTGGAGAAAATTATTAGGGATCGTCACTCCCATTGCCTTATCCCCTCTCTTAATTGTCATCGGCACACAAGTAAGTCCATTAATTAAGTTTACACTTATCTCGTATGCATGATATAATTTTGAATGTGTTGGGGGTAAATGTATGACACTTTAGTATCATAAAATAGCTTATTTTATACGAAATGACTCAAAAATTTGCATACAAAACAAAGACGAGCGTGCACACATAACACCAGATAAGGTGAAGAATGTGTAACTCGTTTATGCGGAATTTTTGAATCACCCTCCTCATTGTACAATATTGATCTTTTTATACACGAGTGAAGAGAAAATTGTAATACATTATAAATTATAGGGAACTAAAACGAATTTGTATAAAAGAAAGGGAGGAAAAAATACCATAAAGAAGAAAATATCGTTATCGGTTGGCCTTGAAACTTTAATTTCGAAATACCAGATAATCCTTCTAATATAAAACGTTCCTTTTATTCTGTTTGGAACAAATTAAAACGTTTTATATTAAGAAACAATGCTGCGGTTGACGTAAGAAAAATCTAATATTTTGTTTTTATTTTTGAGGGTGGGGAAGGAAAAAAAGGTCAGAGATCCAAAGTTCAGACGAGAGGACACCTGACAATGGAAAGTTTTCTTATTTTATCTCAAAACTTCGAAATCTTCCACTGGTAATTTTTGGATCGGACTAAAAAATGAATAAATAATTGAAACCAGAATTTCTCGATTTCCAAATTATTTAAAAGATCAATTTGCGATTTAAAAAGGGGCACATTTTATGAATTAAATAAAAGAAAATTTGAAAGTTTAATATAAATTAATGATAGGAGATTAGTTTCTAAACAAAATTTGTCGCTTGCAAGATCCAAAAAATCAAGTGATTCGATCACGATAATTCTCGGAAATGAATACTACATTTTCAAGCTCGAGCACAAAGTTAAGACGTTGGCTTCTGAGAAATTAAGTACGAATCGTTCGATAAAACAGGAAAAAAGAATCAAAGCACAGCGAGTTTTTTAAAATAAAACTCTGTTGTTTATTGAAAAAATCAAGGATGAAGTGTGCAACGTCTTCGTAAGACTACATCTACTTAAGAAGTTGAACCTCACGCTCACAAGTATATAACTCAATAGTTAAACAACACAACACACAATACAGTAATAATATATTTATACCCTTTTGAAATCAAATCGAAAAACAAACTTTTAAATATAAACCGAATGATTACATAAAAGTCATTCACTGTATTACGTTATTATCGATAACATAGACGAATATAATATACATTATACATCATAAGCAAGTTGTTATCGAATTTCTGATAGGTTAAATTCATCATTCACCTCCCTATCGCAGTATCTGATGGGTTCGTTTATCAAGACGGAGATTCGAGTCGATACTACGAACTAAATATTACAGCTATTAGAAAATGAAACCAATGTATTCGATCTCGAGACGAATCCTAATTCATTATCAGAGAAGACAATTAAAGAAACCAAGTTTGAGAATAAGTAGTGATCAGAATCTTAAATGAACAGGCAGAAAGTACTATATATCTTTCTAGATATACAGTACTTTTTGCCTATTCATTTAATACATTTTTAATGTTTAATAAGTTCCTATAGGAAAATACGAAGCAAAACTTTATCTTTTTTAATTTCAGGAAGCAAAATGCGCTTATGCAATATTGTGGTTAGCAATTTATTACGTCTTCGAACCCATACCTATACCCGTTACTTCGCTTCTTCCAGTCCTCCTTTACCCACTTATGGGAATCATGAGCACGGACGAAACTTGCAAGTTGTACTTCAAGGTAATTAATTCTTTTTTCATTAACGTTAACTAAATTAACTTTAATGGCAATTAAAAAAAAAACAAAGTTTAATCTAGGACATAATCATGATGTATATGGAAGCGCTCATATTAGCATTAGCTATCGAGTATTGCAATCTGCACAAAAGAATCGCATTGAAAGTACTGCTGCTACTAGGAACCAGCATCAGGAGGTAAGGATCGGCAGTTTATGTCTCTCGAGTTAAATACACAACTCGAGAGGGCATGAAAATTGAGTGTAATTTTTGTTTTATAGATTAATGATTGGCTTTATCTTAGTGAGCGCGCTTCTTTCCATGTGGTTAATCAATACGGCTACGACGGCCATGATGACACCCATCGTGGATGCTCTAATTATCGAACTGAAAGATAAACAGCAGAACCCTTCGCTTCCAGAGAAGAATCGCAGTTAGTATCGCTTATCTCTATATATTGCACTAAGTAATTAAAGATTAATCACTTAAACCTTGCACAGAAACCATTGCAAGAGCGGAAGAAGAATTTCAAGAAATGTGAGTGACGATAAATGAAGACATTCTAACTGGAACTCCATCCTGGTTTTTTTTTTTAAATTATTATATGCTTATTATAGAATCGACGAAGAGAGCAACAACGATATATACTACGAAAGACTTCGTACGTGTTTATTGCTAAGTATCGCTTACGCTTCGACTTGCGGAGGTACCGCAACGGTTATAGGTACCGGTGCAAATTTTGTCCTATTGGGATTAATAGAAGAGTAAGTGATTACCTTTACGTCGCGATTAATTGAAAACGCGTTTAAGATTTATGATTTCGACAGGAAATACCCAAATTCGAAATTAACCTTCTCTACGTGGTTGATGTATAATGCACCCACCATGGTTATCTGCGTTATTGCCGTCTTTATGGTTCTTCAGACTTTCTATGTTGGATGTCGGTAAGTTTTGCACCGCCCATTTAAATTCTGTTTTAAAAATTCTGGTGTAAAATTAGCGAAAAAGTGAAGTTTCTAAAACTTAAGATCGTTTCGAGTGGTCCTCGTAAATTAATGAAATCGCAAAGAAGTACAGTACTTTGCGATTTCATTAATTTGGTTTATAATCTACCGAGGAGGGGTGGCTCTGGGAGAACTTTTATGAAAACTGGCTCTTAGGTGTTACAGACGTAAAGAAAACCCGGAAACACCACGTGTCCAGACGCGAACCCAGTACCAGTTATCCAGTACCAGTACCAGTTATCCAGTACCAGTACCAGACGCGAACCCAGTACCAGTGTTCAGTGGTTTTATCAACTCATTTTCAGGAACTGAAGCACTTCTAAGTGCAAAGTACTTGAGGGTAATTTATTACTTTTAACTTTAAAGCTATTACCAGTAATTATAAATTTAAATTGACTTAGTATGCAAATAAGCAACTTTCTAAGTATCGTTTTATTATTTTTACCCGTTAAAATTAAAAGAAAAATCAAGAAAGATTATCTTTCTACATAATACCCCAGCGCAAAGGAACTTAACGAATACATCAATAACGTCTTTATGCGGTTTGTGACAAGTGACAAATTTTGATTCTAGAATTATATNCATGAGATGTGAGAGTGTAAACTGTTTTGTTTTTTCATGTCTGATATTGTAGCCATATTGCATGTTGTTTAACATTTTGGATAATGGATTCAGGGCTAGGCAGAACCAGAGAGGACTCAAGGAATCTCCTTGAAAAATTCCTTGCCTAATGAATATTTCATTTGTTTGTATGGAAGTGTTACTAACCCTGAGGATGCAGTATTGTTCTCCAGTGCTGCATAGTGTTTTCGAAGAATGCAATGAGTGATGGATGTATTTTGTACATGTGTAAAATATGTAGCAGCCAACTGTGTGGAATGCTGTCGAATGCTTTTCTGTAGTCTATATATGCCATGTGTATGTTTCTGTGTTGTTTATGTGCTTGCCATAGAATGACTGAATCTATGAGTAACTGTTCTTTGCACACCCTGTGATTTCTACGGCAACCTTTTTGTTGTTCTGTAAGAATGTCTTGTTTGTATATTTTGTTTGCAATGCAGGATGTCAATAATTTGTAGAGTGTTGGAAGACATGTAATTGGTCTGTATTGTGTGGGGTCTGTGGTTTTGTTGTTTTTAGGTTTCATGTAGGTGACCCTGAGTAAGAAATTTTGGCATGTCTTGTGGATTGATAATGATGTGTATTAGATGTTTAGCTAGTTCCTGGTGCAATGATGTAAATTTTTTGTACCAGAAATTGTGAATGTTATCTACACCAGGTGTCTTCCAGTTGTGTGTTCTGTTAACAGCGTAGCAGATGTCGTGTACATTTATTTCAGCACAGGACATAGTTGGTATGTTGTGCAAGTTTCTGTTCTCCTNAGTTATCCAGTACCAGTACCAGTTATCCAGTACCAGTACCAGACGCGAACCCAGTACCAGTGTTCAGTGGTTTTATCAACTCATTTTCAGGAACTGAAGCACTTCTAAGTGCAAAGTACTTGAGGGTAATTTATTACTTTTAACTTTAAAGCTATTACCAGTAATTATAAATTTAAATTGACTTAGTATGCAAATAAGCAACTTTCTAAGTATCGTTTTATTATTTTTACCCGTTAAAATTAAAAGAAAAATCAAGAAAGATTATCTTTCTACATAATACCCCAGCGCAAAGGAACTTAACGAATACATCAATAACGTCTTTATGCGGTTTGTGACAAGTGACAAATTTTGATTCTAGAATTATATTTACATGGATCAATCATTCTTCAATTTTGGCAGTTATTTATGTAATTAATATTAAAATAAAACAGAAATTATATTAAACAAATCAAGAATTATTTACATTAAGTCAGCAAAACGGAACAAAGTATTGAAGTTCCGTCTTCGGGTATCATTTAATTAGGTATTTTAAACAATGAGTTTAAGAAAAGTGGTTGAAATAATTGACGAAACTTCGTTTTTTCTACATTCTTACGGAATTTATCGCCATATTAATCAAAGAGTATGAATTTAAATAGTTTCAAGAGTAACAAAGAAGAAGAAAGAAGACTTTCGATCGTTTTAAAGAAGAAGTATGAAGAACTCGGATCTGTTTCGTAAGATATTTCTCCTTTTTTTTGGGTGCATATTTATTAATTTGTTTAATTTTAATTACGCTTCTCTTAGATTTCACGAATGTGCCATTCTCTTCATATTTGCTTCGTTGTTGATTACGTGGTTCTTTAAAAATCCGAAATTTATCGAAGGATGGTCCTCTAAACTCATACCAAATATGTAATAATCCTATTATTTATTGTAAAATTAGCTTCTAAACGTCTAGAATTGTCGATTTTATAATTTGAAAGCTAACTATCTCGTAGCAACGTAAGCAATGCAACTCCGGGAGTAGCGGCCTGTCTTTTGCTCTTCTTGATCCCTGCAGATCCTAGAAATTTTTCTAGAAGTAAATCACTCATGAATTGGAAAACTGTAGAGAGGAAACTACCTTGGGGAGTATTGCTACTATTCGGTAGTGGTTTAGCTGTCACAGAAGGTGCTCAGGTAACCGACTTCAATTTTTAACACGATGAGGGGGGAATAATTTTAATTGAATCTTAACTTTTCCGTCTAGAAATCTGGCTTATCGATATGGATCGTCGATCAGTTACGATATTTGAATGCCTTATCGCCCAATGCAATCCTCGTCATCCTGTGTCTCCTTATCGCAATGATCACCGAAGTCCTGACAAACATGACGACTGCAACTTTATTCCTCCCTGTGGTCAATCAAATGGTAAATAGGACACGAGCTCTTTAAATAAGGTCTTCGCTCGAATTCTTACAAATTTCTCTTTATTTAAGGCAATTGCAATCGGTGTAGACCCTCTTTTTTTCATGCTTCCGATTACCATTTGCTGTTCTTTCTCCTTCATGCTTCCTATCGGAAATCCTCCGTGCGCCATTGTCTACCAAGCAGGAGATATGAAGACTTCGGACATGGTAAAACCACATCTAAATAGATTTTTTATGTATAAAAAGAGTTCCTTAAATTCATAAAATTTTACAAATTAAATTCTAGATGAAACCAGGGATCTTTCTAAATATTATATGCTGTCTTATTGAAATAATAATGGTGAATACCTTAGGGAAAGCGGTATTTGGATTCGATATGAAAATAAACAATAAAGTCGATATTGCTATTTATAATAGTACTGTTGCACAGTAATGCAATGTTTGTGTGTCCTGTGAAAATTGTTCGTTGTAATTTAAACAGAATAAAGTTTTTTTTTTTTATTTTTGAAAACACATTGATAATCAATTATTCCATAGGATTCTGGCTATTACAAAAATATTATTTATTTATATTTACATTAAATGCAGCCCCATCGAGTGAGTGACTAGTCGGTCCCCGAAAAAGTAATCTTATCCATATAAAATTCCAAGAAAAACAAATAAAGTAAAAATATAATTACATAAACAAACATAACACAATATTGGTTACAGTGTATAAAGGTCGAACAGTGTTTAATCTACAGGTGATAGTAGGATATATAAAAGAAACAAACAATTTTAAACATTAAAGGAGAGATAGAGATTGGCCCATAAGACAGAGTCGTTCTTGGTCGTCCCCCTAAAAAAAAACGTGAAATCTAATTTTTACTTCTATAACTTAACACTAGGATCAAATAAGTTATTGTTCTTCTTCGGCGACACTCGATACACATCAATTCCACGTGTTAAATGTGGACTGATTTAATTGTAAATGTCGAAAGTATCAAACAGGAGAGTAGGTTTAAGAAAACTAGCTGTAGGATATGCCGAATAAGGTATTATTATTGATGAAACTCAGTATGTCCCAAATCAAATACTATATGCTTATTTCAGAGATGATAAATGTTTTAAAGAAAGCTCCAGCAAGAGTCGCCGTGTATCACGAAGTAATGCAGCTTTCCCTGTCATCACATGAATAAGACCTGGTATTTTCTATTGCCAAGATTTTGAGAAAATCGAAGTTTCGAAGAAAAGGCCCATTTAGTCGTTTGTCTAAAGTTAATTATTATAATTGATAACAATAGCCGAAGTTTGATTATAACAGGCGGATTATTTTTAAACTAATTTTAAAGTGTTTTGTGATCAACTGATTATGTAACAATAGCCGACTGACAACATTATCTGCGATTATAATAACCGAATTCCGCTGTACTTCACTTCAATCGTTAACTGACACACTTCTTATACAAAAACAGTTTGGAGATTCGTTACTACATTTTCAAAGCACGTTACTATTGAGTTCGCGGGTTCGCGCCCTGACCAATATGCCAGCCATGTGTAGTTTCCCGGATTTTCTTCACTTCTATAACAACACTTAAATACAGGCCAGTTTCCCATTGAAAGTCTTCCCAGAAGCCACCCTTTTGGCAGATCGCTCTCGTGTTCTTTGCCTTATTCCATCACTCTAATCAGATACGAACAACCTTTCAGAGTTTGTGGAACTTGAAATTAATTTAAACTGTGACCACGTGTTTCTCGCTCTTACGCAATCCGATATGGCCCAGTTTGTATCAATATATCAATAATCACCGTATCAGAAACGTTCTATTAATGACCTCGGTGTTCTTTTTGATGAAAACTGATTAAAAAACAATGTTTACTAATACGTAATTTAAAGTTCGTATAGAGTGATTTAATGGCGTCAATAAATATACTGGTCCTTGAGCTGACAATAGCTCTAATGCTACGATAGTGGCGTAATAAATATTTCTGCCACTTCGGTCGCTGCAATCGCTTCGCGGCGTAAGTTTTGCTCCAGCATTGGGAGAATCAACTGTAAACATTCGAAATTCTTTTTATATATGAAATTTTCTCGTTTTTAACTTAGATATTTCTTTTGTCTTTTTTAAAGGACTACTTTAATTCGGTTTTGAACATTTATTTATTCGTAAATGTAGTTTTAGAGGGGGATTAAAAGTCAGTAGATTTAGTTCTTGGATTTCAAATATTGGATGTTAGTTGGAATTTTTTTTCCCCTCTATTTAGACATATTCACACACACAACAGATTACTTTCCCGTTGAAACTGAATTTTGGAGAGATATTGATATTTTGGCAATTACTATGTTTTTTCATAATAAAATTTATATTCATTTTTAAACCCGAATCATAAATCTGTAAAATTTCAACGATAACAATTTAAAATCTTTTTAAAAAATAGTTTTATTTATATTTCATAATTTAACAAATTGTCATACAAGATGAATTCCCACTTAGCTACATTAATTGAATTGCAAAAAATATCTTTTAGTCTCACATTAGTCTATTATTCTGTTGAAATTGAGAATAGATTTTATTTTCTAGAGAGAATACAGAACTTGTTTTTCTTCGGAACTGGAAAGAAAATTAATCCTTGATGTGCATAATACGTTAGAATGAGTACTACTACACATTTGCTGAAGATACTGTAATTGTTGGGTGATATGCAATTCATGATTGATTCCAACAAGATATTTCAAGAATTCTATTCTAATTCCTTCTTATGGAAAAGAATATTCATAATAATCTTGCAATTATTGTTTTTCCTCCTACAGCTTTTTTGTGAGACGTGATACTTGTATGGCTTGTGATCAATGATTAAACCATATTCTGTAATGCCGACATTTTAGTTTGGAATCATAAGCTCTCGTGATTGCGCTTTATTTAAATGAGAATTTATAAAAATTGCCTATGATCATATCATATTTCAAAACGTTGTTAAATTTATACACAAAAAAAGCATGCATAATGTAACAATTAATTAATGAAATAAAAATTGGCACCAAGTTGATGTATAAAATCAACAAGACAAACTTTAGTTCAGAATGTCAAAAGTTATGTTGTCTACTTAAATAAGTAAACTACTGTGATCAAAAAGTTTTGGAAATGTCTATAAAAAAATAAAAGTTTTCGAGTGGTACAAGATGTTCGAGGAAGGCAGAGAAAGAATCATGCTTTGGTAAATCCACTTCAAAATAGGGACATTGTTGAATGTATTCTGGTATCATTTGGGCCTTGTTAAGCAATTTTGAAAGATCATTTAAGCTTGCGGTGCATCTCCTCTCCAGTAATCCCAAAATGTTGATTTCTTTTTTCCAAAAACAAATGTTCGAGAGGCCAAGGAAATGCTTTCTTGAGGCAAATCGCTCTTATCATTACGGGTAACAAAACTTGGATCAATGCTCTTGACACCAAAACGGTTCAACAATCGATTGAATGACACTGGAAAGGTGAATCGAGACCGAACAGACCATGTCGAAGCCAGTCAAAAATCAAGGTCGTGTTAAATGTTTTCTTCAATTGTTGAGGTATTGTGCATCACGAATTCATTCCGACTGGCCAAACTCTCGACAAAGATTGATTATTTGAGCATTTTGCATCATTTGCATGAAGCAATTTGTAGAAAATGACTTGATTTGTGGCAAGAAAACTTGCAGATTTTGCACAAGGATAACACACCTGCTCACAATGCTCTTACATTCTTGAATTTTTGGCCAAAAATTCAAACAAATACAAGCTCTGCATCCACTTGATATTGCAGCATGTTACGTTTTTCCATTTCCTCGATTAAAATTTCCGCTTGGTGGTCACTATTTTGAGCTGATTGATGCCATAAAACAAAATTCGTTGCTAGTCCCAAAGGGGTTTCACGAAAATGATTTTAATGTATGTTTTGAGAATTGGCAATAGTATTGGCACAAGTTCATTGCAATGGGAGGCGATTACTTTTTTAAGCAGATAAAATGAATTTTGATGAATAAATTAAAATTTTGCGTTTTACTGAAACTTTTTGATCACGGGTATTTTTGTGAATAGTATTTAACGAGCAAGAATTTTACACTAAATAAACATCTGGTAGGACCGAAAAGCTTGTAATAAGTTGGAATAATGATGGACAGTTCTCTGCATTAATAGCTGTCAGTTTTTGAACGGGACAGGAATTCTTCAATTGTTTCAAATAAAGAGGACGCATTACTGTACTTCTTAATTCAGGTATAGGTCCCGACTTTTCATTTCTCTGTTCTATAATGTTGTTGATGACTCTGTTCATCAGTTTCCATAGGTCTTTGGTGGAGACATTATTTTCCTCCAATACATTTTTCAGTTCGTTCACCAACCACGATCCACGGTGCGTTTGATTTGTGGTAGATTTCCTGAAATGCAAATGAAAGAGTTAGTTTATTAGCTTTTAATCACCAAAACAATTATGGCTTGGAGCTCAAATTCTTTAGAAATACACCAGCTGATCATTTTTAATTTGCAGAATAATCCTAGACTTCTTGTTATTTTCTACATATTTTGAGGATTGTCGTGCTTCCTTTACCTAAACACACTTATGCCATTGTTACAGCCACATCAAATGATTTCGAAAATCCATTTTTAAAGTAATGTCAAACAGTTATTGTTATTCTACAAGCCTCTTTGTTGGATACAAACCATTTGTCATTCACAGGTTTCTTCAGTAGCAGAAACAAAAGAAATCACAAGTTGCAGAAGCACAGGTCTCAATCATAATATTGATAGGGTATGATCTATACTTATTGTGATGGAGAAATCACTTTACATTAGCAAGTTCTAGACACTTTTAGGAATGGCATGGTGAAGTTTTATTCTGAAAATCTTGGCATGTTTCCTTATTCAGGGTTGTTTCTTGATGCATGGAATGTGCAAATGCAAATTTAAAGCTATGGTTACAGCAAAATCATTTGTGAACATTAAAACCAAAAAGACTGAAGAGAAACTAGATAAAAACATGGTTTTATTCATTGCAACAAATAAAATATTTACTTTTTCATAATAATTATCTGGAAACTAATTTCCTTGAAACATGCAATGCTGTTGTTCAACTTTTGTATACATTTTTAGGAATGCATTGTCTGTATCTTTTTTTCAGTAAAATGAAAACTACAGTAAGTTCCCACTTAACACTGATTCGATATAATGCGGTCTGCTAAAAGCCTAAAAAAAAAGCTCAAAATTTATGCCAAATTAAATTATCGCAGCATTTTATTGATTCATATGTAATACAATTATTTATGAACACAAACCAATTGGAAAAAGGTGGCAGAAAGGTGAACTTCCTTTAAATCTATGTTTGTTTGGTGCAATTTTGGAAAAAATATAACATTATGGATGCTAAGGGCAATATCAGCTTCGCTTGGCAAGAATTAACCGATAAATGCACGAATGAAGTTTGGAAGAAGTTATGGCTGAAGGTATCCAAGAATTGTCAACGAGAAGAATCTATTGTTGTATCATTAGGTTGACCAAAGTCAGCCTAACTGATACAGCAGGACTAGGAGATCTAGACGAGCAGGATATAGAGGCATTACCGCAGGTTTCTGGTGAGAGTCTTACCAACAACGACCTTCAAGAACAGGCAGAACAAGGAATTCATGTAGAATAGAAAAACAGAGATTCTGAAAACGAAGAACACAAAAAATCTCTCTACAGATTTCCTTAGTAAAAGTTTGGTAACTAACGATAATCGAAATTGTTGATCAAATTGTAGTGAATGATCCAGATTTTGAAAGGAGTGAAAAAGTAAAATGAGGCATTTTGGATGTGATCTTCTGCTACCAACATTTGCTTGCTTAAAGAAAAAAAAAAGTGACGAATTAAACTTCCCAACTTTTCTGAAATTCTTGTTTTTTTGCAATAAAGTCAGGACCTTCATCACAAAAAAATGGACTATATTTTCATATGCATATGTTTATATGTTATTTAACATATGTTATCATACAAATTAATATAAAAATTTGTTTATTTTTGGTCGTGTGTTCCCCTATCCCTATTTACTCTATGTTAAAATGACCTCGTTTAATGCTGTTTCATTTAGCACTTTGTTGCCTAGGAACGCATTCCCCAGATTAAGCGGGGTCTTACTGTACTTTTGTTTTTTATAATTCATTTCAAAGAAAAAAGGAGCATACAGTAGAACCTTGATTATCCGCCCTAATTGGGGACTGGGGTTGGTCGGATAATTGAAAAGTCGGATAACCGAAAAGTATGAAAAAATCCATTATTAGTGTAGTATATTATTATATCCCATGTAATTAGTATATTAGTATATCGCTATTAACCTATTTTGCGTTGAATTTTCATCGATGTTAAGCCTAACAAAAATTTTTTAAAATAATAATCGTCGCTATTGTA
>NW_019386476.1:63466-72013 GCF_000671375.1 Centruroides sculpturatus | reverse complement strand
GGAAAACGACGTAAGTCGAATTTACCTGTCTCCGAATCTACTTATCACTAGGAAAGCATTTTAAATAATATATGGTTAATAAAAATCTATTTTAAGCTTACAAACAAATAAATTTTAGTTTTTAATATAGTACAAAAAAAGTAATCTAAATTTACGAATGCGTGTACTGTAAATACAGTACATACTTGTATATATTTTAATATGATTTTATGTGCTTTAAACGTTTATCTAGTGATATTACGACTTCAATATTTGTGGCGGACAGACGTAAAGTTGAATAAAATGACTTAAACTTGATTTTTATTTTTCCATATACTTTTTTGACAAATGACGTAAGTCGAGGTATGCCTGTATTGTGCTTTCAAATAATATAGTCAAGTTTTCAGTTTAAAAACTTGACTATATTATTTTTCTCCAGAAAGTACAAATTTTTTTTTATATTTTTAACTATTATAAAATGGATAAAAGCTCATTTTTGAGGGTAGGGATGAGTTTTATAAAAAGTTGTAACAAGTAAAATCATTGTTAAGTCCAACCTTACTGGAGATACATACGATCCTCATTTGAAATTACATATACACTAATACTTCGGTTTTTCTGACTTCGGTTATTGTCGGTTTCAGTTTTTGTTGATTTTTTTCACAGAAAATTTTTCTTGGTTGCCTCAATTTCATTGGCATGCCCACATAACCTCCTGCTAATTTTGCAAAAACATAGGACAATCCATGGGTTTTCCTGCTCAGTGTGGCATTGTTTCTCTTGTGAGCATTACTCTGCATGTCTAGCCAAACAATTCCATTGCTTTCCTTTCTTTTTAGCTCCATCATGGGACCAAAGAAAGTTTCCAGAGCCAGCAACTCTTCAAATGTCATGTTAAATGTTATCGAACAACTTATGAAATTATATGAAGTGCATGGATGGAATACTAATATGAATTTGAAATAAAATAAGAATTCCCAGATTTTTAAATTCTTATTAAATACTATGTTAAATATTCATTTATTCTTACTTTTTATATTCTTTTCGTATTAATTTCTTATTGTTTTTAGTATTGAAACACACAATATTTAGTCTCTATAAAATGTTTTTGGTATGTATTTTGGAGTGTAAAGAATGAATTAATTGGATTTAAATTGATTCATATGGAAATGACTGCATCAGTTTTCATCAGTTTTGGATTTCACTGATTGTTTTCGGATGGATTATCGACGAAAACTAACGTATCACTGTATAATCATAGCAGGTCTTAAAACTTATTTCAATTGCAAGAATGTTGCAATCAAATATTTATGTACAGTTATCATAAAATTGCACCAAGTACACCACTGCTAAGATCTGGATGAATTTTATGCTTTGAAATCATAACACTAAATAAGTTTATTATTGACTCATACTATAATGATCATTCAACAACAAATTCTAGGAAGAAATTATGTTGATATCCTATATGTAATTTTTATGACTAGTTGCCTTAGTAAAGATAATTTTTTTTTCATTAATTATTCAGAAAGTTTATTGAAATTATCTTCCTTTCAGACCTAATTTTAATTTAGGGAACAGGAAGTGTTCAATTGAGTGCCTGTTCCTGAAACTAAAATTAGCTCTAGAAGGAAGATAACTTCAGCCAATTTTGGAAATATGAGAGGCTGTGCAGAGGAAATTAAACATTCCGAAAAGATTTTTTTTTGAGGGCATACATAAATTACTAGAGCAGGCAGAAATTTGTATAGATGACAGAAAAGTGTATTTTGAAGACTGATACTACATTGCATCATTTCTGTCAAAAACTTTTTATAAATTCAGTTCCTGAACTTTGTAGACACATCTTGTACTGTACTTTATGAAGATATTTAAATTTGTATGTTGATATTTAACTAAATAACTAAAAGTGAAAAAGAAGTATGATCAATTATGGTGTGTAGATGATGAAAACAAACATTTTCAAACTCCTTCCGAGTCCATCAGGTTTTTTAATGTTTCCTCATTTCCAAAATGAAGATCCATCGAGGAAACATTAAAAAATCTGAAGAAGTATAATCAATAAGGCACAGTAAAAATATTAAGGCATGTAACTAATACCATAAATTACTAACTCACCATTAATATCTATATTTTCTCGGCAGGCTTGAATAAACAGTAGTTTTGGTTTTTCTTGAAGAACTTCGGTGCATATGTTATAGGCAACGTCTCCGTATACATCCAGAGGAATGTTATCCGATGTATAAATCGTGTCTTTAAGAGGATAAAAACTAATGAAATTTACTCTTTTGACAAAATCATCTTCTGTTTTGTATGTTTAAGTAATATTTTTAGTATGAAAAAGAAAACATTACTACTGTTTCTTCCTCCATGTGTTAAAATACAAGTTATAAAAACATTGTAGTTTTCATAATGAAATTCCTTAAATCTTTCAATTACTTCTATCATCTCCGTAGAAGACAGATCTCTAAACACCAATACGTCAAATCCATACTTGTGCCACAGATCAATCAGTGTTTCTAGAAAATATTTTAATATTTATAATTCTAATTATATTATATATTATAATATATTTATATTCTAATTATAATATGCTGAATGTTGAAGTAAGTAGACTAGGATTTTTATAGACATTTCATTAAAATGTCTATAAAAACCCTAGTCTACTTACTTCAACATTCAGCATGAAATTGAATCACAAAGCATGCTTCAGGAAAAACAGCAGAATGTCAAGCTCTGATGGGATGGGAGTTATGTGCACCACACACTTAACAGTTTCATGACGTCATGCAGCAAGTTTGGGCAGGAAAAAAGAAGCAATGTTGACAATCAAAGGCATTTTCTTGCAATGTTACCCAGAGTTTGCAGACTGGGAATTTTTTATCAACAGAGAAAATTTGAGGAATTTTTGAGTGACATTTTTCTCACTTTGATCTCTTTTCAGTAGACTAAACTATAGAAATTTTGACATGACAGAATATGTGAAATACTGTCTAAGCATCTTGATAAAATGTGTTATTTGGAATTCTTCATTAAAAGAATTATTCAAAAATGATTCCTATTTCTAAGTGACAGCTTAACATGTTACAGAAAATCCTTGTTACTTCAAAATTCAAGGAACAAAATACTTGTAACTTTGAATTATTGAGTTTAAATTTATCTGTGCTTTACATATATCTATACAATATGCCAAATACCATGTAATCAATGTAATTTATTAAGCAAATGGAATATGGATACATATACAGAACACTATTTTTGTTAATTAATAATAATATAAATAAACTGTAGATCAATGCTTCCAAAGTGGGCAATATTACCCCTGGGGAGCATTAAGCTTTGTCCCCTCCTATCCCTGTTGTGTACACAGAACATAGAGCATTACTACTAACATTCACAACTAAGAGTGGCAGTGATCCAAAAAGTTGAGAAGCACTGCTGTAGGTAAACAGCACATGTCCAGTGAGAACCTCACAAGTTGTTAGATAAGTATTATAAAAAGTAAAGCAGATTCCTTGAAATGTAGCCCAAATTATTTTTAAAGTGGCCCAAAAAGTAGTAAGTTACCCAAATGTAGTAGTCTAGAGCCCTATAAATATCTCAATCTGCTACTCATAGCTCAGTTGCAATCCCAAAAACCAGTTGTATTTTATGAGATAGGAGAAAAAAGGTTAGTTCTTGGGTAAGGCGACACCCAAAAATGTGTTAATGTAAAAACAAAGCCACATCGACCAGAATAGAGTTGTTCTTGGCCTATTGTTCTCTTATAGTATGGAGACACTTTGATCTAAATGAACAAGTTAACATAGGAATATCACAGTTTGGACAGAATTTTCACTTCAAATTTCAAAGTAGCCTTATTTTGAACTAACCAAACTCCTTAATGTGCAAATCTCTATATCCATGGCCAAGACAATAGTAAAGTTACAAACTAACAGGATTTCAAACAATCTGAGTTTGAATTAACAAGGATTTCCTGTACTTTTGCTTTCCAGACTCCAAACTTATAATAATAGGAGCATCTACATTAATTAGGAAGTAAAGCTGGTGGCAATAAATAATTTGAAGTGGAGGAAAAAAAAAAAAAAATTAAAAACTAGCAAAATGGCTGGTGATTTTTAAAAAATTTTCAGAGTGATCCCTGTATACATACATACAAATACTTTTAAATTAATATGATACTATACTGTAATTTTAATATAAATAATGTTACATTTGTCAGAATAATATGATTTATTATAATTTGATTTCTCAATTCTTCAATTCAAGACTGCTCTTAATCTTGGAATAATGCTTGTCCTTAAAGTTTTGAGCTGCACTGTATTCTATTTGCCAAAAGAAGCAAAATATGGTTGTCAATGAGTGTGATGTCTGGTCTGTTGTGGTAAATTGTTTTTCTGTGATTATGACTCTGTTGTAGTAATATTTTGTGCATGTTGTTTTCCAATCCTCTCTGTGGAATGTATTTGTATGGTTTGTGGATGTCTAATAATTTGTGTTTCTTTGTATTATATTTACTANTCATTTTTAAACCCGAATCATAAATCTGTAAAATTTCAACGATAACAATTTAAAATCTTTTTAAAAAATAGTTTTATTTATATTTCATAATTTAACAAATTGTCATACAAGATGAATTCCCACTTAGCTACATTAATTGAATTGCAAAAAATATCTTTTAGTCTCACATTAGTCTATTATTCTGTTGAAATTGAGAATAGATTTTATTTTCTAGAGAGAATACAGAACTTGTTTTTCTTCGGAACTGGAAAGAAAATTAATCCTTGATGTGCATAATACGTTAGAATGAGTACTACTACACATTTGCTGAAGATACTGTAATTGTTGGGTGATATGCAATTCATGATTGATTCCAACAAGATATTTCAAGAATTCTATTCTAATTCCTTCTTATGGAAAAGAATATTCATAATAATCTTGCAATTATTGTTTTTCCTCCTACAGCTTTTTTGTGAGACGTGATACTTGTATGGCTTGTGATCAATGATTAAACCATATTCTGTAATGCCGACATTTTAGTTTGGAATCATAAGCTCTCGTGATTGCGCTTTATTTAAATGAGAATTTATAAAAATTGCCTATGATCATATCATATTTCAAAACGTTGTTAAATTTATACACAAAAAAAGCATGCATAATGTAACAATTAATTAATGAAATAAAAATTGGCACCAAGTTGATGTATAAAATCAACAAGACAAACTTTAGTTCAGAATGTCAAAAGTTATGTTGTCTACTTAAATAAGTAAACTACTGTGATCAAAAAGTTTTGGAAATGTCTATAAAAAAATAAAAGTTTTCGAGTGGTACAAGATGTTCGAGGAAGGCAGAGAAAGAATCATGCTTTGGTAAATCCACTTCAAAATAGGGACATTGTTGAACGTATTCTGGTATCATTTGGGCCTTGTTAAGCAATTTTGAAAGATCATTTAAGCTTGCGGTGCATCTCCTCTCCAGTAATCCCAAAATGTTGATTTCTTTTTTCCAAAAACAAATGTTCGAGAGGCCAAGGAAATGCTTTCTTGAGGCAAATCGCTCTTATCATTACGGGTAACAAAACTTGGATCAATGCTCTTGACACCAAAACGGTTCAACAATCGATTGAATGACACTGGAAAGGTGAATCGAGACCGAACAGACCATGTTGAAGCCAGTCAAAAATCAAGGTCGTGTTAAATGTTTTCTTCAATTGTTGAGGTATTGTGCATCACGAATTCATTCCGACTGGCCAAACTCTCGACAAAGATTGATTATTTGAGCATTTTGCATCATTTGCATGAAGCAATTTGTAGAAAATGACTTGATTTGTGGCAAGAAAACTTGCAGATTTTGCACAAGGATAACACACCTGCTCACAATGCTCTTACATTCTTGAATTTTTGGCCAAAAATTCAAACAAATACAAGCTCTGCATCCACTTGATATTGCAGCATGTTACGTTTTTCCATTTCCTCAATTAAAATTTCCGCTTGGTGGTCACTATTTTGAGCTGATTGATGCCATAAAACAAAATTCGTTGCTAGTCCCAAAGGGGTTTCACGAAAATGATTTTAATGTATGTTTTGAGAATTGGCAATAGTATTGGCACAAGTTCATTGCAATGGGAGGCGATTACTTTTTTAAGCAGATAAAATGAATTTTGATGAATAAATTAAAATTTTGCGTTTTACTGAAACTTTTTGATCACGGGTATTTTTGTGAATAGTATTTAACGAGCAAGAATTTTACACTAAATAAACATCTGGTAGGACCGAAAAGCTTGTAATAAGTTGGAATAATGATGGACAGTTCTCTGCATTAATAGCTGTCAGTTTTTGAACGGGACAGGAATTCTTCAATTGTTTCAAATAAAGAGGACGCATTACTGTACTTCTTAATTCAGGTATAGGTCCCGACTTTTCATTTCTCTGTTCTATAATGTTGTTGATGACTCTGTTCATCAGTTTCCATAGGTCTTTGGTGGAGACATTATTTTCCTCCAATACATTTTTCAGTTCGTTCACCAACCACGATCCACGGTGCGTTTGATTTGTGGTAGATTTCCTGAAATGCAAATGAAAGAGTTAGTTTATTAGCTTTTAATCACCAAAACAATTATGGCTTGGAGCTCAAATTCTTTAGAAATACACCAGCTGATCATTTTTAATTTGCAGAATAATCCTAGACTTCTTGTTATTTTCTACATATTTTGAGGATTGTCGTGCTTCCTTTACCTAAACACACTTATGCCATTGTTACAGCCACATCAAATGATTTCGAAAATCCATTTTTAAAGTAATGTCAAACAGTTATTGTTATTCTACAAGCCTCTTTGTTGGATACAAACCATTTGTCATTCAAAGGTTTCTTCAGTAGCAGAAACAAAAGAAATCACAAGTTGCAGAAGCACAGGTCTCAATCATAATATTGATAGGGTATGATCTATACTTATTGTGATGGAGAAATCACTTTACATTAGCAAGTTCTAGACACTTTTAGGAATGGCATGGTGAAGTTTTATTCTGAAAATCTTAGCATGTTTCCTTATTCAGGGTTGTTTCTTGATGCATGGAATGTGCAAATGCAAATTTAAAGCTATGGTTACAGCAAAATCATTTGTGAACATTAAAACCAAAAAGACTGAAGAGAAACTAGATAAAAACATGGTTTTATTCATTGCAACAAATAAAATATTTACTTTTTCATAATAATTATCTGGAAACTAATTTCCTTGAAACATGCAATGCTGTTGTTCAACTTTTGTATACATTTTTAGGAATGCATTGTCTGTATCTTTTTTTCAGTAAAATGAAAACTACAGTAAGTTCCCACTTAACACTGATTCGATATAATGCGGTCTGCTAAAAGCCTAAAAAAAAAAAGCTCAAAATTTATGCCAAATTAAATTATCGCAGCATTTTATTGATTCATATGTAATACAATTATTTATGAACACAAACCAATTGGAAAAAGGTGGCAGAAAGGTGAACTTCCTTTAAATCTATGTTTGTTTGGTGCAATTTTGGAAAAAATATAACATTATGGATGCTAAGGGCAATATCAGCTTCGCTTGGCAAGAATTAACCGATAAATGCACGAATGAAGTTTGGAAGAAGTTATGGCTGAAGGTATCCAAGAATTGTCAACGAGAAGAATCTATTGTTGTATCATTAGGTTGACCAAAGTCAGCCTAACTGATACAGCAGGACTAGGAGATCTAGACGAGCAGGATATAGAGGCATTACCGCAGGTTTCTGGTGAGAGTCTTACCAACAACGACCTTCAAGAACAGGCAGAACAAGGAATTCATGTAGAATAGGAAAACAGAGATTCTGAAAACGAAGAACACAAAAAATCTCTCTACAGATTTCCTTAGTAAAAGTTTGGTAACTAACGATAATCGAAATTGTTGATCAAATTGTAGTGAATGATCCAGATTTTGAAAGGAGTGAAAAAGTAAAATGAGGCATTTTGGATGTGATCTTCTGCTACCAACATTTGCTTGCTTAAAGAAAAAAAAAAGTGACGAATTAAACTTCCCAACTTTTCTGAAATTCTTGTTTTTTTGCAATAAAGTCAGGACCTTCATCACAAAAAAATGGACTATATTTTCATATGCATATGTTTATATGTTATTTAACATATGTTATCATACAAATTAATATAAAAATTTGTTTATTTTTGGTCGTGTGTTCCCCTATCCCTATTTACTCTATGTTAAAATGACCTCGTTTAATGCTGTTTCATTTAGCACTTTGTTGCCTAGGAACGCATTCCCCAGATTAAGCGGGGTCTTACTGTACTTTTGTTTTTTATAATTCATTTCAAAGAAAAAAGGAGCATACAGTAGAACCTTGATTATCCGCCCTAATTGGGGACTGGGGTTGGTCGGATAATTGAAAAGTCGGATAACCGAAAAGTATGAAAAAATCCATTATTAGTGTAGTATATTATTATATCCCATGTAATTAGTATATTAGTATATCGCTATTAACCTATTTTGCGTTGAATTTTCATCGATGTTAAGCCTAACAAAAATTTTTTAAAATAATAATCGTCGCTATTGTA
>NW_019386476.1:0-62529 GCF_000671375.1 Centruroides sculpturatus | reverse complement strand
TAATCTGTCTGTGCCAAGAGCTTGCAACCAGAAGTGATGTGTTGTATAGTTTCTGGCATGATGTGACATTTTCTGCATGTGTCATTTGTGAGTGTTGTATCTTTGAGTATGTGTTTTTTGTAGTTTTTAGTATTTATGACCTGATCCTGTATGGCAATCATGAATCCTCCCGTCTCCCCAAAGAGGCATCCCCGATCTAACCAGCTGTTTGACGCAGTTTTGTCAATAAAATCCTGGGCCAGGTCATAAGGATGCCTGCCATGGAGTGCCTTTCGAGCCCATGATTGCTTAATAGTGTCTATACTTTTTATATGTTGTGTCAAGTCTGCATGATGTGAGTGTAAGTTTAATGGTGTGTTATTTGAGTCTGCTAGAGTTACTGCTTTATGTAACTGTGATGTTTCTCATTTCTTGTAGAAAAACTCTCGCAGTGTCTGTATTTTTTTGTAGTGAAGGTTAACTATGTCAATCAGACCATGTCCGCCATCTTTAAGTGGAAGAGTTAATCTTTCTATCACGGATTTAGGATGATATTGTTTATGCTTAGTAAGCGTTGTTCTTGTTTTCCTTTGGAATTGCTCAAGATCTGTGTGAGTCCAATGTATAACTCCAAAAGAGTATGCGAGTACTGGGATGACATATGCGTTTATTGCTTTAACTGTGTGTTTTGCATTTAACTGTGTTCTGACAATAGCATTTAACCTACTTTGCTATTCTTTAATTAATCTTTGCTTTATTTGTGTATGTTCTGTTAGTTTGGCCTGTTGGAATCCTAAATACTTGTAGAACTCGCCCTCTTCCATGGATTCAATAACGTCTCCATTTCCAAGTGCAAAATCTTCTTTCTTCAGGATTCCTTTTTCTATGTGAAGTTTTTTGCATTTGTCTAAGCCAAACTCCATTTGTATGTCCTTAGTGTATGAATGTGTGATTTGTAGGAGTTGATGAAGTTGTTTTTGTGTGGATGCATAAAGTTTTATGTCGTCCATGTACATGAGATGTGAGAGTGTAAACTGTGTTGTTTTTTCATGTCTGATATTGTAGCCATAATGCGTGTTGTTTAACATGTTGGATAATGGATTCAGGGCTAGGCAGAACCAGAGAGGACTCAAGGAATCTCCTTGAAAAATTCCTCGCCTAATGAATATTTCGTTTGTTTGTATGGAAGTGTTACTAACCCTGAGATGTAGTGTTGTTCTCCAGTGCTGCATAGTGTTTTCGAAGAATGCAATGAGTGATGGATGTATTTTGTACATGTGTAGAATATGTAGCAGCCAACTGTGTGGAACACTGTCGAATGCTTTTCTGTAGTCTATATATGCCATGTGTATGTTTCTGTGTTGTTTGTGTGCTTGCCGTAGAATGACTGAATCTATGAGTAACTGTTCTTTGCATCCCCTGTGATTTCTACGGCAACCTTTTTGTTGTTCTGTAAGAATGTCGTGTTCTTCAACATGTTTGTATATTTTGTTTGTGATACAGGATGTCAATAATTTGTAGAGTGTTGGAAGACATGTAATTGGTCTGTATTGTGTGGGGTCTGTGGTTTTGTTGTTTTTAGGTTTCATGTAGGTGATGCCCTGAGTAAGAAATTTTGGCATGTCTTGTGGATTGATGATGATGTGTGTTAGATGTTTAGCTAGTTCCTGGTGCAGTGATGTAAACTTTTTGTACCAGAAATTGTGAATGTTGTCTACACCAGGTGTCTTCCAGTTGTGTGTTCTGTTAACAGCGTAGCGAATGTCGTGTATGTTTATTTCAGCACAGGGCATAGTTGGTATGTTGTGCAAGTTTCTGTTCTCCTCCTCGATCCAGCCTGCATCAGCATTGTGTGTAACAGCATTGGACCAAAGAGAAGACCAATAAGTTGTGAGTTCTTCTTCTGTTGGTGTGCCACTGTGCTGTGTATCAGTGTTTGTTTTGGTACTGATTTGTCTGTAGAAAAGTTTTTCATTGTTTGTGAATAATTTATTTTGTTGTTTTCGTAGTGTACATGTTTTGTATCGTTTGAGTCTACGTGCTTTGGCTGCGAGTTTTTGTTTTAGTGTATCGATGTATTCTGTAATGTGTGTGTTGTGATGTTCATGTTTTGTGTGTGTTTTGATTTTCTTGAAAATGTTTTTGAGTTGTTTCTTTAATTTGGGTGTTATGTTGTTTTTAGTGTATTGTGTCAGCCTGCCTAATTGCTGTCTAATGTCATTTATTTGTGTTTCTATTCTTCTCTGCCAGGCAGGCTTGTGATAGAATTGTGTTTTGTGTGTGTCTGTCTGTGAGTGTATTTTCAGTCCATGGTGTGTTACTACTGTGACTGCCCCAGCATAAACTAATGTATGAATGTCTGAGAGTGTAGAAATTGAATGAATGTAGTTTGGTAGTAAGTGAGTGTTTACATAATTTAGTGTTTTTCCTACTACCTTTGACGTGTTGATTTTCGGTATTCGTGGTCTTTGTGTGGGATCTGTACCTGTATATTTAGTGAGTGTTTCCTGAAATATAAGTGAGAGTGTATTAACTAATTCTATGTCTACGTTATCAGTGATGGATGGGGAAGTGCCTGCAGTATCATTAGTGGTACTTGTTGTGTGTGTGCTGTAATCAGTGCTTGTTGCTGGATTATCCTGACAGGTTACGTGATCTTCATTAATGTTAAATGTTTCTGTCTGTTGATGTATTTGATCAGCAACCTGTTGTTTGATAAGTTCAAGTGTTGTTTGTGGGATAAGGTTGTTGTGTATAATTGTTCTTTTTTGATCAACAACCCTTTGTTCGGTGACAGTGAGGTGAGGATATTGTTGTGTGAATCTATGGTGTAGTTGTTGTCTGTATGCTGTCATGTTTGTTTCGAGTTTTGTGATTGCGTAGTAAGTACGGATGATAAACTCATTCATTTCTGTTGTCCATTTCATCCGTTGGCGTGGTTTTCCAGCCTTTGTGGTCTGTGGATGCATTGCCACAGAAACACCAAGGCTAGGTTGATTCCTCACATCTGTTGAGGGCATTGCAGTAGCCATGCTTGGGCCGGCGCTGCTTTTGCCACCGGTAACCAAGGGAGACTGGAGCCTATTTTTCGGACGTGAGCCTCTGCCTAACCCACGAACGTGGACCTTGTTAACCCGGGTGATGTCCGAGCCGGTATCATACTTAGATCTGGTTACTACTGTGGCTACACGCCTGTTTTTCTTTTATTAATATTGTTATTATTATTATTAGTCCGTATAGTTTTAGTTTAATTTAAATTCTAGAACTTTCCTTCCTTCCGATGTCTTTGTTCCTTTGTCTCGGATTTCCAAAAACTCGCCTCACCCCTAACCCATCAGGGGGTAGCCTTAGAACAAAAGGCGAAAACGGGGCTGGAAGAGAGGAAAACAAAAGGGTTTTTCGGAATTCTTAGGCCGGACTCGGAGAGCGAGAGACGTGTGGCAGCAGGCTCTGGAACGGAAAGTTGGGGGAGTGCTGCAGAAGGAGGCCGTAAGAAGTGGATCGACAGAAGAATCTGGTTGACGATTATAAGACAAATGCCAAAACTGACCCAAATTGTTCTAAAAGGAAGAACAGCCGAGAACGAAGCCAAGACGAGGAACGGTGGAGAACCAACAGGAAAATTGGGTACCCTCTGTCCTTTAATTCTTCTTATTTCCCCTTTCTATCTTTTCTATCTCTTAGTTAATTTAGTTTTAAGTTAGTTTAAGTTTACGTGCACAACTAATTGTGTCAGGAGGTAGTTACCGAGAAAGAAACTACCGGTCTATTGGTACATCTGATCACTCGGGATTTTGGAAACGTGTGTAGGTAACAGCGGGAATCCGAACTTATTCTGTATATATATTAATGTTAGCGCGAAATTAAACTTGTTTAATTAGTAAAACGTGTCTGTGTTTTCCTGTCCGCACTGTACATTTTCACACTACCATGATAAATATCTCCACAGAATGTGGGTGTGTGGTCACTCTTAGCTTCATTTCTCCCCATAGACCTTACTGGCATGGGTGTCCCTACCAGGAGCTTGTGTTCCAGCCTGCATTGCCTATGGATCAGTAAAATTACTGGGCTCTCCCACCACAACCAGGTGGTGGTCACAGGAGAGTTATTATTATTATTATTTTGATATTATAAACTAGACTTTTAGTTCAAAGTCTTCTAATCCAATTTTATTTTGAGTAGGAAAAAAATGTATAAACTTACTTTCGTCTATTTTTGTACCAGTCCTTGTATCTAAGTGACTTTTTCGTAACTTTAGCTTTTTAGAATCGCACATTGCTGCCGGCTTATCAAAATTTTCAAAATTAAAGATTACAGCAAGACCACAAGGATTCCCAACTGATGGTTGTGTTATAGGAAATGGTTTTTCTAAGAAAGAAAAAAATAATAAAAACAATAATATAATTAGTTTAATTTAGTACAACTTAATGTAAACTGTGTTAATTTATTCTACTTAAGTTGTACTAAATTAGGATTCATATGTAATATTTACTGTATTTATAATTTATTTGAGAAGACAATAAAATATGAACACAATTATCATTATTAAAAGCCAATTTTGTTAATAAAAAAGACAGTTTTATTAACATTATTCAATCTGTTTGCTATTTAGGAGCATAATTTTGTGGATGATAATTGTTGTAGATGCAAGTGAAACATTTCTGTAGTAGGCGCATTGAATAAATACAGCATTCTTACAAAAAGATGATTTACATATGTCCTGGAAAAACAAACTTGGTTAATGTTTAAAAACACTTCTCTATCATCAACTAATTTGGAGAAGAATCACATATAAGCACTCCACTATAGTCAAATTTGATATGTTAAGGTTTTCTCCTTAAGCACTCCTTATTAACCATCTTTGCAACTTTCAAAATTAACAAAGAAACTTGGCTGCAATGAGACTTTGATTTTGAAGGATGCTTTCACAATATATAAAAGCATATTTTAAACATAAGTTTGCAATATTGTGGCACAGTGATTCTTCTGCAGAACAAATTTCTATGCTATTAATGTTAGCACAAGATATTGAAGCAATATTTTCATTCTTTAGCAAATAAAGACACAATTATACACACATTTAGGTTAAACAATGACTTTGTTGCCAGAAGTAATACAGAGTAAGTAATATTTACTGTACTGTATATGAATATAAGAAAATGTTTTGTTTTATATATTATACTATATGAATATTCCAATCATTTTCATTTCTAAAGTAGAATGTGTTGTGCAGATTAATGTATTTGTATGTCTTCTTGCCAAAGCAAAGAAGCATACTTATCTTGCATGCACTGAAGCCACATACCCAATAACCAGACCATCTATAGATATGCAAATAATGTGTGTTTGGAATGTTGTTGATAGAAATAGAAGATAGGAAATCTGTAAGAAAGCATTCTCATTTTCCACTTACATAAAAATTATTTTGTAGTCTTCATTCTAAAAAGTGATTATAATTGATAAAAATCCTCACTCAAACACCAATACCAGTTCATATGTTTATATTACCGGAAGTAAACCTTGTAATATTGAATGGGTATTAGTATTTACATGAATTTTTATTATTAATTCTCTTGTAAATATAATTATGAATTTTTGCACTTCTAAAAATATTTTTACACATAAAAAGATTATCTACTGTTAGTTTTATAAATTAAAAAATTATTCAAATACCTAAATATTAGTAATTTATTACCAAAATAGTATCTGAATCCTTCTTCAAATATCTCAATATCTTTGTATTTAATGATGGATAAAGCATTTTGCAAATCTGTAATTTTCTTTTCGGTTATGTCTCTGAGATAGACGCCAAAAAATTCTTCGGCAGCAATGCCATCCCATTCGGGACTGTGTGGAATTTCAGTCTTGTCCAATAAAGTTTTCAGAACTGCCACTTCCGAATCTTTAAGAGCTTCACATAAATTAAATATCAGCAACCTAATTTTTTAAAAAATTTGTTATGAATTTCAAAAGTACTCTCTCCTATTTATTTTTACAAAAATAATTAATTATAAAAATTTTTACAAAGCATGACTTAAAATAAACCTCCAATTCCTAAACAAGAGAAAAATAGGATGATAAGTACACTATACAAACCTTAATTCACCAACAAAAAAATGTTAATATACTTAATTTTCAGACATTTTTGATCTATTACTAAGATCATCTTCGAGTCTGTTTAATGTTCCAAAAGTGGAATGCAAGAAAGAAAAATGATGTATTACAAAAAGGATAGAAAACATTTGAAACAAAAATGTATAAAAATATTATATAAACCTTACAAACCACATACAATTTAAATAACTATTTGAGTGTATGCTATTTCTTTTGATAATTAACTGTTATCAATTATATGTAATATTTTTGGATTTTAAGGAAAAGTCATTTTTTTCTATGAGTCCAACTGAACTCCCGATTTCACAGACATGTTTCAGATCATGCTGAGTATAAATGAAAAGGCTTTCATAGGTCTTATAAAGTTATATTTTGGCTGAAATTTCAAGGTAGGTCTTTTTTAAACCAAAATATGGTATAATTTTTTTTTTGTAATATTTTGGAAATTTTGTAGCCTTTTCCATCACATTTTAAATTGTCAATTTTTTTTTTTAAATTTTATCCACCGTTGCCTTGTCACAATACTAGGGGTTGGCTTGACCCCTAGGGTCAGCTTAAAACAATAACATTTTGGCACATGTTTTTGAAAGGGAGACCTATAAGGAAACCTTTACATTAACTTTTGATAAATGCTAATAATTTTTTAAAAATTTTGTATATCTTCAATTGTATATGCCCATCAGTGGCTGAGTGAATAAAAACCCTGAACACCGATTGTTGATAGTGGGTTTGTGCCTGGCCACATGGAGTTTCAGGTTTTCTGTGTTGGTAACATCTAAATAGGGACAAGTTTTCCATAAAAGACCTCCTGGTTGCATTCCCACCTTGGCAGATCTTCCATATGTTGTGCTGACATAACCGAATAAAACCAAACCAATCAATTGTATACTTTCAGACAGATAACCCAACTATGTGAGAAGGATAACTATACAACATTTTAAAAAAGTAAATGTTAAATTTCAGTTCGGAAGTCTGTCAGCTGCAATTATGCAGTTGGAAACTGTGGGGATTCAATTGTGTAATGCCCTCAAGATTATATCTGATACCCGGGCACAGCTATGTCAAACCAATGATCTAGTAGCACAGATCATTTCTAGGAAGCTTGAAAGAGCTCTTTCAATGAACAAGGAGTTTAAAACAATGAAGAAAATTGAAGCCATTTTGAATGGAGAAAGAGCTATTTGGAAGATAACAAACTCGAGCTCTTAAGCAATGACATCAGTCTCTTCAAGTATGCACCTGTGAAGACTTGATGTGAAAAGATTGTTCAGCAGATACAAAGTTCTACTGGCAGACAACTGTTGATCTTTCAAACTTGAATATTTACATAGGCATGTGGTAATACAGTGCAATCCTGAAGTTGAACAATGTTATGTATGAAAGTTCATAATTAAAACACTGTATGAGATTAAAGGGAATCTGAATTAACCTCAGTTAATGCTTATCTTCTGAAATTTTTAGGTCTTTTTAGGTCATATTTTCAGGTTTTTAGGCTTTAATACCTGCTTATTTTGCTGTTTTTTGTAATCTAAAGCTTTGATTAAACTAATAGGTTGGTGGTTTGGGAGTATTTCATTATAAATTTTCTTAAAAATCTGAGCCTTAGTAATATGTTATGTCTACTGAGTATGGATAATGAAGAACAATAACCTATTAGAATAAAAAGAGGAAAAAATGTTCTAAACATAATTACGAACGTATGTATAAAATTATATACCATAGTATGAGGCACCTATAATTTAAAATATTACCCTTTAAAGTACAAGAGAAATTAGTTTACATCCAAATAATAATGATAACTAACAGCTAAAATTATCAGTAATGTGTTATGATGTAAATGCTGATTTAATGTGTTATGATGTAAATGCTGATTTAATGTGTTATGATGTAAACGCTGATTGTAAGTTATCATAAAAGGATTGCCAGATGTACGGTACAATATGTTCTTTTCTTCTTTGAAGTTAATACACCCTTTTTTCATCTCAGATTTAAAAATTTCAAGAGCTTCAAGAGTCTTAACCCATATAGGCTTACCCTCCAATTAGACCAGCCAAGCATACAGCGTATTATTTTTTAGATCTCAATATTCATTTTAACAACAGCCACTACACTAACCTCTATTACAAACCAAGTCACACACAATTATTTTTCTCAGCATATTCAGGCAACCCATTTATTTATAAAATAGCAGTATTCAGAACTCTTACAAGTAGTCTTACTCATTGTACAGTACCTATTTCATTAACACATTAAAAGAACAAACACAGAGTGCATTGCAACAACTCACAGTTACAGAAAAAAGGCCCATTCTTAGTCTAGCCATGTCTAAATCAATAGAACATTGAAAGTACAACTATAATAACAAGATGCCAAAGACAACCAAAGGCTCACCCATAACCCCAAGTGCATCATACTTGATTATGACTAAGATATGAACATCTTGTAGAAAGAAAAAGCTGTGAACAGAGAGGCCAAGTTAGCATACAAATGTAATCCCTCCATATATCTCAAACTGGGTTATTGTAAATATACCACTCACCAAACCATCACCAGTTCATGACACAAAAAAAGAAAAATTCTTACAAACATTTTCGTCTATGTGAAAATAGACATCTTCAGGTTTCAGTGATATTAAACAGGGAGTTGCTATTAACTTCAAGGAAAACTTGCTTACAAAAACTGATCCAAGTGATAATCTTATTTCGTCCACTAGTATGTATTTTCTATAAACAGGACTTATTGAACTGGCTTTAAGGATAATGCAACTCAGTTTCACAGATTATAAAATTTTTAATCTGTGAAACTGAGTTGTATTATCCTTAAAGCCAGTTCAATAAGTCCTGTTAATAGAAAATACATACTAGTGGACAAAATAAGATTATAATAAATTAAGGACATTAAGGCATATTAATTTGACCCAAGTGATTTTTGACATACTTATTTGAAATAAATGTTTTACTGTTTAAAAAATTTTGTAAAGACCAGAACAAGTAATAATCTGAGGGTGCCAGATCTGGTGAATATGGTGGGTTTAGTAGCACATCCCATCCAAGCTGTAACAGCTTCTGATGAGTTATCAAACTCATATGAGATCTGGCATTATCATGGTGAAACACTACATCTTTTCTGTTGATCAAGTCTAACCTTTTCTATTTGATGGTATCACTCAATTTGTCTATTTGATGGCAGTACACTTTCAAATCAATTGTGGAATTGTCTGGTAGAAGCTAAAAAAAAAAAAAAAAATTGATCCACTTGTGAAGACAGTGTTTCTGGGCCTGGAAGGCATTCTGGAAGATCTTCTCAGGAATGTCCTTTAGAGCTGATGTAACATAAGCCTTGATGTTTTCAAATCATGTCCCAATTTTCCCTTCCATGGCCCCTTTTAAGCGAGGAAACAAAAAAAAAGTTGGTGGGAGCCAGGTCAGGACTGTAAGGTGGCTGTGGAACCAATGGGGTTTGGGTCCTGGCCAGGAAATCGTTGACAGTGAAGATGCTGTGGCTTGGCGCTTTGTCATGATGAAGTTTCCATGTGTCCTTGATGTCACTTTGGCAGCGCGTGACCAGGATTTCAGTCTTTCGAACACTTCCAAGTAGAAAGCTGCATTTATAGGTGTCCTGGCAGGTACAAATTCGTGGTGGTTAATGCCTCTGACGTCAAAGAAGGCAATTCGGGAGGTTGATGGATGTCCACTGTGGGGTTCGTTGGTGACCTCTTCTCGGCCATCCTCGAACGACTTGTAATTTGGAGAAGCAATCACGCCCAAAGGTCTGCTGAATTAATTAATGTAAATGTTTCAGTGGCGGATTTCTCAAGTTTAACGCAAAATTTGATAGCGTAACGTTGCTAAACAAAATGATCCATCGCTCCGTGTTACATTAACTCAAAACGGGGTTCACGGGAACGAACGTCCTCACACACCAGCAGCTTGGAGGCAAACGAGACTGGGCAATTTTTGAAGCTAACACCCCACAACACCTAGCACAGCAGGTTAGAACTAGCTACGGCATATCGTCGTGTTGTGAGAAAATTAGTCGCATTACTTATGGAACGCACCTTGTATTGTACTGTACATTGTATGCACTGAAACAAGCATTAACAACACCAGCTTCATACTAATTAACGTTTACTGTCCTTATAATAACAACATCCACAACTTCCTTGATCAGCTCCAAGATACCATCAACAGCCTACGAAATAATAACCTCCTCCTTGTTGGAGATTAACTCTCACTCACCCGCTTGGGGGGGGAGAGTACAGTAATACCTCGACTTACGCGAACTCGGAGTTACGTGATTTTCAAATCTCGTCGATTCGTCTTTTGTTTGAGTGCCATGCAACTCTTGATTACTCACTCCCCCCCGCACTATTGTTTGGCTTACATGTTCAGACGTGTCGCGAGGAATCGACACATAGCTACAATTTATTTTGTGTTATTTATTTCTGTGTTTGTTATATCTACTGGAGACTTGAAAGACTATGTGGTGATTTCTTGTAACCATGAACTTTTGATTCAAAAGACGAGATAAGATTAACGAGAACATTTATTAGCTTACATACATCCGACTTGGATTTTACACAAATTGCAAAATTATACCCTGACTTATGCGGTTATCGCACGGTCCCACCTATCGCATAAGTTCGGGGTATTACTGTACTTGGACAACAGAGGCACTGCCCTGGATGAGTTTCTAGCCACCAACGATCTAATTCTTCTGAACAATCCACTCTCACCACCAACATTCTCCAGCTTGAGGGGCCAAAGCTGGATAGACATCACCACAGTTTCACTGCATTGTCATCATCTTGTCACTAGCTGGAACGTCCTCCAAGATAATACGCTAAGCAAACATGCTTATCTGCACTATAAACTGAACAGTGTCATCAACAGTGATGACATCAAGCCTTCACATCGCTACAACTTATCACGTGCCAACTGGGATGGCCTCACCGACTTTTTACAGGCCAAATTACCAATCTATAACCCCAAGGACATTGACGACGAATGCAGCTTCATTGATAATTCAATAGAAAACATCAACACCGCTTGCAATCTTTTTATCCCCCGTACGTCACTACATCATAGGCGTGTTCCCTGGTGGGATGCAAGACTAACTGGAATGCGCAAAGACCTCAGACATTTATGGAAGACATACCAGAGATGCAGGAATGAGCCTGAGCATAGTCAACTGAAAGAACAGTATCTCCAGTGTCAAACAGCTTACAAGAGGGAAAATTAAAAATGCCAAAATTACCTCCTGGTGAAACTACTGCACTAAGGCTTCTAGCAATCCATGGAGATACATAACAAAACTGTGCACTGGAAAACTCAAACGACACCAGTTCCTTGAAACCACTGACAACGAGAACATCTTTGAGGCCATCAAACACCAAATGAACATATTTTGCCTTGAACACAATCCTGCTGAGGATAACTCCTATCACTAAGATATTAGGAATAAAGACTACAATAGCATGACAGGCCCAAACATCCCCTCGTTCGAGTATCATGAGGTAAACAACATCTTTAATGGACTTCCCACCAACAAAGCACCAGGTATTGACAGCATTCCAGCAAAACTTGCCAAAAATATTTGGGAGCTGTTCCCCAATCAACTGCTGCACATCTATAACATCTGCTTGCAGCACGGCATCTTCCCTGTGGCCTGGAAAATTGCAAGACTAGTTCCCATTCCTAAGCCTGGAACATTCACTTGTAGGCCAATATCACTTCTCCCCATCTTGGGGAAAGTCCTAGAAAAATTAATTACCAACAGGCTGGCCTGGCATGTAGAAACCACACATCAACTTCAAGAAACACAATTTGGTTTCAGACACCAGAGATCTTCAAATGACGCAATTAACAATGTTACCACCAACATTCACCACTTCCTCAACCAATGGAAATATGTACTAGGCATAAGCCTAGACATCGAAAAAGCCTTCGACAGTGTTTGGTGGCCATTAATACTCAAGAGGCTCAATGACACCGCCTGCCCCACGAACCTCTTCAACTTCATCTGCCATTACCTAAAAGACAGAAAAGCAGTACTTCAAATCGGCAATCTATCCTACCACAAAAATGTCACTAGGGGTTGTCTACAGGGCTCTTTGTGTGGCCCCCTTTTGTGGAACATCACTTTTGATGACTTCCTCAATTCCTCTTTCAAGACTTTACAACAGCCTATGCAGATGATGTCATGATCTTGATCGGGGGCTCATATAGAGCTGATCTTGAAAAGAAATCAAATGATATTCTTCAAAATATTCACCACTGTGGTACCCTTCATAAACCTCACTTCAACCCTCACAAGACCAAAGGATATTTTTTTTCAATAGTCCCAGAAAGCCTAATTTATACAAATGGGTCCCCACTATTAAAATGAATGGACACTCCATTAAAATAAAGAAAAATCTGGGAGTAGTTCTTGATTATCATCTTACATGGGAACCACACATAAAATACATATGCGACCGGGTCGGCCTCATCTTTCACTCCTTCGCCAGAGTGGCCAAGAATAACTGGAGCCTCAATGCTGAAGCAATGAGCGTAATCTATGATGCCATCTTCATCCCCAATATTACATATGGGAGTGGTTCTTGGGGTGACGCCGCAGTAAAATCACACCCTCATCAGAAACTGATCTCTGCTCAGAGAACAGCACTCAAGTATATTGCCAAAGCTTATCACACTGCTCCCAATTCTAGCCATCAAGTCATCTGCAGAAAACCACCAATTGATCACATTATTAGACTACACAGGGATGTTTGGAGAATCAAATGGGGTAACAACATCATAACCAGTACCAGTATCATCCAGGCGGACGTGCTTGAACGCCCCATATGCCTCAGCAATTCTTCATACCCAACTGAATTGCCTCACTTCACTGACAATCACCACTCCTGGCCTTCCATAGAAATATACAAGATGGATCCAAAATCAACAACCAGGTGGGCTGCAGCTTCGTCACATTCCAGAATGGGACAGAAATCTACAATCAATGGATTCTAATGTTATTGTTAATTGTCTACTTGGACTTTACTTATTAATAAGACTTAATACTGGTGTTTAAAGATTGACACAGCAATGAGAGTTAGTTCANAAATATTGTAGCGCCACATCACTAGCGGACATTTGAAATTTGCCGACTAGGACGGTCGGTTAACCGAGGGGTCGGTTGATCGGGGGGCGGATAATCGAGGTTCTAATTTATAAATAAAACTTTTAAAAATTCTATTTCTTGTGCAGGAAAATATGTTAATATAATATATTAACATTATGAGTGTTATGATTACTATAAAAGACAATTCTAACTAAAATATCAGATTATTTTGAACAATGTCTTGGCTAATTATTAATTAAGAACAAATTATGTTGTTAAATATAATTATTAAATATTAGTACCAAGATGGACACCTGTATCTATTTTCAAACCATTCTATAATAAAAGACTGATCCAAAGTAGGACTCAAACTCTCAATTCCCCCCTTTTTTAAACTTTTTCTGCCCTGTGGGCACTAAGAAGACCTCTTTTGGCAAGCTAATTATGGGCTTGGCCAAGCCCACAATGGGGCGGCTGGGTGGTGAGGGACAGGGCCTGACATATCTGGATGGACCACCCACTCTCAATTTCTGTTCAAATTGGTTCAGATAGACATAATGTTGAGACATTTCACCTATCTGAAGCAATTAATTTGAAAATTGTAACAATGCAGGCCACTCATTATACCATCACCATGTCTACAGCTAGCTTCACCCCAGTATTATATATATACCATGTACTGCACATAGACATCCAGTGTGGTCATAAAGTAACTTACCAACTAACAGTGATCTCAGGAGCACAGAGAGCAAGGAATCTGCAGAAATGGATTCCTCACTTTCTGCACTCCTGAGATTGCTGTTACCGTGTTTCCCCGAAAATAAGACAGTGTCTTATATTAATTTTTGCTCTGAAAAATGCGCTGGGTCTTATTTTCAGGGAATGTCTTATTTTTTTCCAGGAAGAAGAATTCACATTTATTGAACAAAAAAATTCCCAAGTCGAACTTAGACGAGAGTGACGTATATCCGGGGTTTCGAACTGTCGCCTTTTTATAGCGTCAACATCGGACTCGATGACCAATTAGTGCTTACTGAACCGTAGCACTATGCAAATGTCATGTGGCGTGATTCCCGGCCGACCAATTAGCCATCACCAGCCGTAACGTTATGCAAATCTGTGATTCCCAAGCCATAGTCTTATGCAAATCATGCCGTGTGGCGTAATTGTCTGCTGACCAATCAGTGGCTGTACTTTCAAAAAGCCAACGGCCACTTTCAACCATCTGTCGATGATCGTTACTACTGAAGAAAAACTTCACTAGGTCTTACTTTCAGGGGGAGGTCTTATATTTCGCAATTCAGCAAAATCTGTGCTAGGTCTTATTTTCTGCGGATGTCTTATTTTCAGGGAAACACGGTAGTTGATCAAGTTATTTTATGACCACCCTGTATTTTAGGAATACATAATTTTAGTTTTGATATTTACTTACAATGGAATGACTGACATGAGAAACATCAGGTATAGTTTTGGAGAGACAATATCAGGCGAATCACTCACTATGTCGTTTTTGTCGTCTCCTTGAGATAAATTTTCTAGAAATAAAAAATCATTGTGAATAAAATGTACATAAATGAACTTTATTTCAAATGGATCTATTTAGAATTTTAGATTACTACTAAATTCATTCTTAATTTGAATGTCTCTTTTCATTCTTCGCAGGATATTTCCTTTAGGTGGGAAATATTAATATAAAACTAAAATAGTTCTCTCACAAATAATGTAAGCCAGAGAAATTGCTCCAGGAAAATTTCCCTAGTTGAGGAAAATGAGTCTTGACATCCAGCAGCACTAATGTTAATGAAATGATTTTTACAAAAAACAACAATAAATCTTGTTGTTCACATCAGATGAAGAACAATTATGATTTGAAGTGTGTCAACAAAAATATGTACATCTTGGGACTTTTATTCTTTCCAAATTTTATTAAGTCTTATTAGTTACATTCTTACAATAATTATAATTTTTTTGTATGTGTTATTTCAACATATAAAATGAAACTGGTATTTATTATAACTTTTGCATGGATTTGTTAATATAAAAATTGATCAAGTGACATATAGGTTAGCAAAATATCATGGAAGTAGATTATTATTTAAATGACTATATTTTAGCAGTAGACAAATAGATTAGTTGACATCTGGGGAGATAAATAATAGAGAAGTGAAATTGTTTCCTTGTTTGACTTCTGAATACAGGTATACCTCGCCTTACGTCGGTAATTGGTTCCAGGAGAATGACGTAAGTCGAANTAAAAATTCTGTTTTCTAGTCTTTAATTCAGCAAAATTATCAATTATTTTATTATAATTAATATTATCCAAAGTATTTTGTTCGATGTATAAAAAGCTAAAGAATTTAATTCTGATTCACTCAGTGAGTTTCGTTATTTTTTACACATTTTAATACTGAGAATGACCTTTCACCAGATGCATTTGATATAAACAAAGTTAAATATATTCGCAATAATATTTATATACTTGGAAGTGTTGATACTAGTTTTGTGCTCTATAAATTGCAGCATATCAGATGGCAACGTTAATTTTAGGCTTTTGCAAATTAATTTAAATTGCAACAATTCCTCGTCCAATTCTTCTGTATCAATATCTCCACTGTGCCACTATTTTAGCAATGCAGGGGCCATATTCTGGTCACTGTCTCTGGGGTCGTATTCTGGTCACCGTCTCTGGTCTCTCATCTCTCACAAGCCGGTCGCTGATTGGTTAATCCAAATGATTAGCCAATCAGCGACTAGCTTGTGAGAGACGAGAGACCAGAGACAGTGACCAGAATACGGCCCCAGTATTAATTGATATGTCCTCATCGTCACCGTCAGCTATGTTTGTATGAGGAATTTTAAAAATTTCATCAATATCTTTCAAAATAGACAATTTAACCGGGCCCTTCTAAAAACCGGGCCCTAGACATTTGTCTCATTTGTCTATGCGATGATCCGGCCCTGCCAAGTAGACAATTAACAATAACATTAGAATTTAAAAGGACAGTAAGGCTTTTGCAATCAACGGATTCATTTACATGGCAGCTGCTCTGTCTTCCAAGCTGAGCTGCTCGCCATTAAATTGGCCATGGACTGGTGCTCCACAACCTTCCATAAAACAAACATTGCACTCTACTCCGATAGCAGTTCTGCCATTTCTCTACTCAACAGCAGGAACCTACACCCAATTGTGAATAACATCCACGAAACTATTAAGAATTCTGATAACTCCATCAACATTAACTGGGTTCACGCTCACCAGGGCAATATTGGCAATGAATGCGCTGACATGCTCACCAAATCTGCAGCAATCGACCAGTCATCCAATTGAATACAGCAAACTTAATCTGAAAACCATTAAACAGCTCCTCTGGACCGATCTATTAATCATTTGGCAAAACCAATGGAACACTAATCAAAACATCACTTACCAGTTTTTTCCGGATATCCCTGCCATCTACAGCTATAACTGGTTTGTCCCCAACTTTCAATTGACACAATTCCTTACTAACCACGGCCGTTTCCATTCCTATCTCAGACAATTTGTTAATCCGGACTGCAGAGGCCACTGCACAACTTGCAATACCCAAGACGGAAGTCTCCACTATCTACTTCACTGCCCAATGCTGGAATTTGACATAACACAGCTCAAACTCTCAGTCAACCAAAGGTGCGGCCACTGGCCACAAAATGATCAGGAATTTTTAAAGAACCTTGTGAATGACAAGGAAACTTATAATCAGCTTATCACCTTAATCAAACAATATAACAACAGGACTAATGTTCCGACCAGGCCTCAACAGTCAGCTAACTGACTGGTATCCTCCAACATGTAAATATTGTAATTTTCTCAATATGTATATTTTAAATCATTATTTGTCTTCATCTTAATGGTGTATTATAAAAATTAACTGTATCTCGGCATTTTGATGTATTTTTACTTATTACTGTATGTATGCGATATCCTCATTTTATATACTAAACGCAGGTACATAAACTTGTATTTTGTTTTAACAATTTTATACTGTACTCATATTCACTTTTGTTTTGTACGCAACTTACATTATATTCTCTGTACTCATCCTCCAACTATGCCTAGTGGTGCTGGAAATGTGCATTTTGTACTTTAATAAAATAACTGAACTGAACTGTAAAATTTAACCATAAAATGGATTATCTTGCCAACAAAGTAGCCACGAAGAAAATTGGAATGCCAGCTATCATTCGAAAAGACGTTACATCGTGTGTGCACTAACTTGCACTTTCACAACTTCTAAATTTTCATTCATTAAACCAAATAATGGACCTCAAAACGAAATTGTGAGTCATGGAAGATGCCATATTGCTTTCCACCGTAAACTACTACTACCAGCTGCCATTTTTGCCATCCGATGGCACGCACTCCGGCTGGAATATAGGAATGCGTTCCACAGGAATTTTTAAATGGCTGACACTCGTGTGGAGTTACGCGGAGGAGGAATAAAAGAATGCCTTTACTGTACTATTTAATAATAAATTATATGAAAGTGAACAATCAATGTGAAAAGGTGAATGAGTGAAAAATCTAACTAATGAATTTCATTGTTTGATGCTATATAAATAATTTGACTTACCTTCCTGAATTAATGAAACATGAGCCATTTTTCAAATTCACTTTCATCTGATGACAACATGTGTTTAAATATCTCAATAGCTTATACTTTTTTGTATAAAATAATAATTCCTTCAATAAGCTATACATTTTGGCAGGTTTTAGTTTCAACAATAAAAACAATTCTTCAGCAGTCTGTGGGCATGGTGTCAGTTTAGGTAATATATCAATTAACAAAAAGTAAAATTTCTTAATGTCTCCAGAAATTAAAAAAGAAGAAACCTTCATAAAATTCAATTCTTCGTCACAATAAGAACTTGCATCAATCTGAAGATCCATCCTGAAAAATAAAATAAAATTTAAAAAGTTATATGCAAATTAATTTTTATAAAATTGAAGAAGCCATAAAATGTAATAAGCACATACATTCAATATATAAAAATTATTCAAATTTAATTTTTCAAAATCATGTATCATAATTCGACACGGCAACACACAAAGATGAAATCACTAGCAGAAACATTTTTAAGTAAATTCAGTATATGTCATTTATATTTGTATGACTCAATTAAAATGTAATACTATCAATAAATATTTACTACTACTAAAATCATGTATAAATTAGAAAAGGAAACATACAAGCCACAAAAGTTTACAGATATTCAAATTATCCACTGTGGATAACTTAGGTTAGTTATATTGGTCCAGTGTCATGGTTATAGTTAACTTTCCATGTGCTCTGTACAAGATTTTATTTTGGCTTCCCCTTTTTCAGAAAAAATAAAAAACAAATACAATGTAAAATATGACACTGATAATTTTTTTGATACCTGATTTCTGAGGCCCATTAGTCCTGGGCTCTGTGCCTCTACAATATCAAACCTGCCTAGTTATGCCACTGTATTGGTCACCTGAGAATAGGAAAGGACCTGTTCAAGAAATTAAAGGAGTAGAGAAAAAGAGTGATTTAAAGCTTCCATGTAGCCAATGAATGTAGTTGTTATTTAAGTGCCAATTGCATCAGTTTTAAGTCAATTACATAGCCAATCATGAATTTCTCCATCTTATGTAAGTTATCAAGCAAGCAAACCAACTAAAATGCAATGTGGACATAATGCTAACTAAGCAAAAATGGCCTTAATTTGTTTCATTTATTTTGTGTATATAAAAATATACTAATCCCTGTGGCACATTCATGTCACATGTCTTCTAATATACTGAATAAACCAATAGAAATTGCAGCATTTCTTACTGACCAATGACGACAAGAAAAAAAAAACCAACAAAATAATCAAAGCATTTCACGCCTTTGTGTACAAATCTAATCTCTGTCTACTAAAATTAATAGTAGTAACTCAACTTGATTGAAGACAAGATCTGTAATTTATTTTGCAATATTTTCTTACAAATTTTAACTAGAAATAAATAGTAAAATAAATATTTATATCTTTAATTGGAAGACACTAAGCAAGATTATTATAAAAGGTTAAAACTAAAACAGTTGACAATTACTCAACAAACTACACCACAAAACACCGGGATGTGTTACATAATGTACTCTTAGAACCTATAACCGGTGTGACAAAAAAAAACAAAAGAAACAGTTCACCACAAACGTTTTCGAACTGCTGCGAGTTGTTCTTCAGGTGTAAAAAGGAATTTCTCATGGATCAGAGCGAACAGTTAAGGAAATTCGAGAAACATTCAAAGATGTTATATGAGACGCATGCATATTCGTATGGTTGACATATCATGACACTTAAAGTTTGGAGTCCATCGACGCCAACTGCATCAATTTTAAAGATGAGATGGTTCTGTCGCTGGCCTGGCAGGCATTGATGGACTCCAAGCTTTAAGTGTCATAATATGTCAACCATACGAATACACATGCATCTCATATAACACCTTTGAATGTTTCTCGAATTTCTTTAACCATTCGCTCTGATCCATGAGAAATTCTATTTTACACCTGAAGAACAACTCACAGCAGTTCAAAAACATTTGTAGTGAACTTTTTCTTTTGTTTTTTTTTTTAAAATGTCACACCAGTTATAGGTTCTAAGAGTACATTAATTACTCAACAATTAATCATACAATTAAGTGATTACTCAATCCCAATTAATCATCCATGAGATAACAACATAAGGCTGGTTCTAGATAAATACTGTTTCCCTACAGTTGTTTTGGAACATACATTCAATATCTTCATCAACAAGTATCTACCAGTCATTCATCATCAATTGGCTAACTTTACAATCATCCCACCCTACTCTTATACTATCTTTTAAAGAAAATAGCATTTAAATATAGAATGGTTTTCCATAAAAGCTTAGAAAACACAATTAAATTGCTTATAATAACAAAGCAGTGTTAAACAGTCAAGTAAACAAAAAATTATATAATAAAAATTACAAACTTTTCATAAATGAGCATATAAATTTATTCACCTCTTTTATTCATTATATTTTAATTTTTGAATTAATAAAGATTTCATTCTGAAGACAGATTATTCTAAAAGTGAATAAATCAATATACTTTATGAAAACCCACTAATTTGATTGTGTTTATTGAACAGTATGTTTGTTAAAAAAAAAACTGGTCCCTATTTAGTTATTACTAATGTGAAGAGAACCTGGAAACTCCTCATGGTCAGCTGGGTGATGAGGCACAAACCCACACTCAACTACCAGTGTTCAGTGGTTTTATCCTCTTGGCCACTGATGGAAGTAGTGTCAATGTTGTTAAGTTATTGTCAATAACTTAACAACATAATAACCATTTCTCTAACAACTTTATTTTTAGTCACCAAATATTTATAGGCAGTAATTTTTTAGAAAAAGGGCATTGCTTTGAAAAAACATGATTTTGAAGTCATTCTTATAAAATCACTATATATACAGTACTTCAATGTTACATTTTTAATTCAAAGTAAAGAAGATATGTTGTGTTCTTAATCATCGTCTATGATCATCACGTGATGACATCCGTTACTAAAATAAATATACAGTACTGTATATGGTCAATACAGTAAAACTATAGTTTCTTATCAATACAGATTTTCTTCTTATTTTTGTTTTAACAGATACACATTCGGTAGAAATTTCCAAAACACATAGAATTATTTAATGCCGACCTATATAAAAAACGATATGAACAAAAACCGATGGGGCTACTTACCGACTCTGCATATTTTGGGTCGCCATTGCTTAAACACGTTTTCGTCGTGGAGCAGCACGGCGGAGACGTACAAAATGTGTCACGTGTTGTATCTTCGACGTCAATCGGTCACGTAACATCTCTGACGTATTTCCGGAGAACTTTTCGGACTGCGAAGAGTCCGAGGACCACAGTTTGATAAACGTTAAATTTGTTACGAAAACGTAACTTATCAACCTGTGGACCGCGGGCTGTTCAGAGTCACAAGAGATAATCACGTTTTAGTAATAAGACATCGTTCTTGTATTACAGCATACGTCCGGAAACGCCAGATGTAGTCACGTGACCGAGTGACAAAGGTAGGTCACGTGACACGTTTCCTACGCCTCCGTCGTGCTGCTCCACGACGAAAACGTGTTTAAGCAATAGCGACCCGAACGATGCAGAGTCGGTAAGTAGTCCCATCGGTTTTTGTTTGTATCGCTTTTTATATGGGTCGGCACTAAATAAATCTATGTGTTTTTGGAAATTTCTATCAAATGTGTGTCTGTTAAAACAGAAATTAAGAAGAAAATCCGTAATGGTAAGAAAACTATAGTTTTTTTTCATAACGATTTAATTGACATGAATCCAGCATTAACAAATAAGTAATTTTCAGGTATTTGTCACTTAATTATAATTTTAAAAAAATACTTACTTAATATTATATACGTTAAGATGGGTATTGGATCATAAAAATGGGAAACAGTACAAATCTCCTGAGGATAGGTTAACGACTCACATGACAAACCGCTAAGGCTTGATTGCTTGCGTTCCGCCCACGTACAGTACGACTAAAAAGTATTCGGATGGCACAACGCGCTGATTGGTCGAGCTGAATCCAGCTGAATGACGTCAACTCACCGAAGTATCGAACGATTCGTGACGAAATAGATCATTTTATTTTAGTTGTTGTAATATGGAGTGAGTATAAAGTGAAAATACAGTATAAAGTTTAGCTTGCATGTTTTCTTAAATTTGTAGGAATAATTTTAAAATGGTTTACTTTTACTTAATAAATTTACTAAGATTATTTATTTTTTTTTTGAACATTTTAACTTCATACATGATCTTCATGCACCTCTGAACCGAATCATAGACAATAGATCATTTTAATTAATAGTGTGATTAGTGTTTTAAATTTACGTTCACAGATAATAAATAACAGAAAATTTATACTTTGTTACAGATATTATTCATAAAAAGTTCAAGAAAGGGTGAAATTTATATTTAAGACGAGTCAGAATATTTTTTGAATTTGTCGTATGCATTTAATATATTTATTTTATTATCATAGTAAATGTATAAAAAAGCTTACAAAACAGATAAAAGTTACTTCTTGATGTTTAAAAATTCAAGTTGAAGCACTTGAAAGGTCTAGAAGAAACGTTTGACAAAATCAGTAATAAATGTGCAGGTATTGAAGAAGAGTGCACAAGGGGGTGTGGAGTCGTTGGTGGTTCAGGACTCTGTGTGAACGAGCAACGTCGAAAATAACTGGGTAAATAAACTGTTGGTTAATGTCCAGGGTCGTAGACCATCATGGCGGCTCTTCCTGTTTTAGCCTCGAAACCGGACCGCTTTGGAGACGTGTCACGTGACGACGCGAGCGAACGGTGGCGGCGACGCGAGCGAACGGTGGCGGCGACGCGAGCGAACGGCGGCGGCTGCTGCGCCGCGGCAGCGCCGGCGCTGATTCCAGCAAACAAAAGCAAACAGTGGGGACGCACGTTCTAACCTAACCTAACCTATTCTAATAATATAAACGGTAATAATTATGATAATTTATTAGAATAGGTTAGGTTAGGTTAGAACGTGCGTCCCCACTGTTTGCTTTCTTGTCTTTGCTGGAATCGGCGATCAGCCGCAATGAGTGTACGTATATGGACTTTAATCAAAATAACAAAATAACATTTTTTTTTTTACTCACCTTTGTCCGCACTCATTTGCCGCCGACTCTGGCGTGACGCGCAGGCGCTCGCGTCGTCACATGACACGTCGTCTCCAAATCGGTCCGGTTTCGAGGCTAAAACAGGAAGAGCCGCCATGATGGTCTACGACCCTGGACATTAACCAAACTGTCGACAGTTGGCAGACATTATGAGAGATGAGAAAACAGTTTGATTGATTTAATAGTTGTAGATATTTGTATGTTCATTAAAGAAGGTCGATAAGGATTGAAGGCAGTCGCTGATATTAAGATGATGATTTTTAGCAAGACTGTTATTGGAGAGGATTCTTTCCTTGATGTTTTTGAATTTTGAACACCATCCTATCTTCCGTCAAAGTCGTTCATCATCATCAACGCCTCCAACCAGAACATCCATCTCGACGACCTTGCCTTTTAAAATCCCAATCTCCCTGACACATTCATTCAACAGATCTTTAAGGAATGGGAAGCCCATCAAAATATCAACACCATTGTTGCTACTGACGGGTCGAAAACCACCAACACCGTAACAGCAACTTTTGTAGACTCAAAACACAACATCACGGCCCATTACTCTCTCCACCCTGAGGCCACGATTTTCACTGCGGAAAGATACGCAATCCGTCATGTCACCCACAAACAGTCAGATACCATCATTTGCAGACTCGAAATCGGTTCTCAAGGCTCTTTGCGAAGGATGTGAAGGTATTTGACAGAGTCGAACGCTTTGTGTATGTTGAGGAATTGACCGCTGTTACGCAGAGTGTGAATCTGGATCATCATGTGGGTGAGGAGATCTCTTGTCCCCTTGCTCGGAAGGCCCCCAAAGCGTTTATAGTTGAACCATTGTTGTTGTGGGCAAAGTTATGCCAACATTTTATGATCATGCGTTCGAAGGTTTTAGAAATTGATGATGTCAACGTAATCGGATGGTAATTGGCGATGTTCGTCGTTTCTTTACCTGGTTTGCGTATGGGAATAATGATTGTTTTGTTCATTTCATTGGGGATGGTTCCTGTTCTCCAGATGTTATTGTATATGTTACGTAAATGGCATTTGGCCTGGTTGTTGAAAGCGTTGAGAATCTCCATGGTGGTGCCATCTAAACCAAGTGTTCCTTCCTTTTTAAATGCTCAGTTGAGTTCATGTTCGGTGAATGGGCTGTTGAAAGCATCTGTAGGGAAGTCTGTGTTGGTGGGGAAGCGAATGTGTATGGGTTGTATCTTTGTTTGTGGGTTAAAGTATTGGTTGAAGATGTCGGCTTGATGGTTTGGGTCTGTGATAGTCTGCCCATCTTGTTTGATGATGAAATGATCATTATATGGATTGGTTTTTGTGCGTAGGAGGTGAGTGATTTTTCATAAATTGTTCTTGCAGTTAGCGGAAGAAGAAAGATTCTTTCAAAAGCTGCGTTTTTGAGCAAGTGTTGTGTTCTAATTTCCGTTGGCATTCTTTAAGTCCCAACCACGGAAGGTTGGGACTTTGTTAACGTGGATTGCGATTGTTAATTAAGGACATGTGTGCGTTCTTTGTATTTGTTGATGAAATCGTTGTAGGTCCAGTCCGTGTGGGTTGCCCAGGAGATAAAAGTTTGTGTTACGTTGGTGTAGGTGCTAGTGTGTGTGTGTGTGTGTGGTTATTCGCTTTCTGTTTGCCTGTCCTGATGTTGGTAATGTCGGTTTTAATCATGCGATGGTGGATGTCGCAGGAAATGGACAAGAGGTTCCAGATCGCATGTGTTGCAATATCGTTCGTTACGAGAGTCAGGTATAGGGTTTCTCAAACGGGATCCCGGCTATTTTTTTAACTCGGGAAACTTTCTCATCCAGGGAAATTAAGAAAATCAAAACATCAGTCAAGTCAGGATCAAGAACTGATGAAGTATATGAACCAAAGTTGTATTTCAGATGATTAAGGTAAACTTAAATTTTAACAATAAAATAATACGAAAAATTAATTAATTGTTTTAGTTGTCTTTATTTTAAATTAGGTTTTTAGATGATCAAGATACTCCTCAAAGCAGTCGCTCAAACATAGACAGTGATGATGACACTGATATTGGGGTATTGAGTAATTTGTTTTTTAATATAATACTTATATTTGTGCCATAAGAAAAACAAATTGAAATATAAATATTATTAAATAAATTAATATGCCATTATTCATATAAATACTGGTCTATATGCTGAGTTAAAAGTACAATGTCTTTATTATTTTAATGGCAATACAGTTTTCAGTTTATTAACAACGTTCATAATGTTTAAACAAAATTCAATTGCCGTGGAATTTGGCCTTCATTTACAAAATATTCCATAAATTCTTTTCTCACTTTTTTGCCGAAAAACTTGTGTTTCCTGGGATTATTTCGGACAATCGCACCAATTTTGAATCTTCTGTATTATATCCTAAAATAGTAGTTCCAACATTAGTATTTTTGTGATCGAAACATTCTGTAGGAAAAAAAACTTGGCATTGATTTCATTAAAAAGTTGTGCAAAAAGCAAGTACCCATTACAATTGATTCAATTTTATATGGTTGTAAATTGATTGCCGTTTGAAATATTCGAAATCGTGATGCGAAAATACCACACGCGTTCTCAACAATGCGTTTTGCTTTATCTTTATGAAGGACTTTGTAAATAGCATTACATATTTCAGGTATGATGTAGCCAAGGGCTTGAGGTAATATTACTGTTGAAAAGTTGAAACCTTCAAAACTTCTGTCTGTTGCCAAATACCTTAAGATCGCCGTGAGCCTCTCAAGAGGTGAAATTTCTGCTCGCATTACAGTATCTTTTTTTTATGATTGATGTAACCAATGATAACAGATTTAAATACTTTTCTTTGTCCATTCCCAAATAGTTATGCCAATCTTTAGGTACTAACTTCAATTTTGAGATAAGGTTCGCATGGGAATACGATCCTCTTTTTTTAAGCCACTCTTTACGCCATAGATTTCTACTCACATGTTTTTCCCGCGAGTTTTAATCCAATTTGTTGCCAGTGAACCTCCAAGAACAACCAGTACGTCGTCATCACATGCCATGGCCGATTTTCCTCCTCGTGTGTGAGCGATAGGAAATTCTGAATTTCCTCAAAGCCAGGCCTGCTCAAAGGATTTCCTCAACGTGTGTGGACCCCTTAATAAGGTCCAGTTTTCCACAGAAATTCCTCCCTAGAGAGCTCTCCTTTGGCAGATTGCCTATGTGCTACATTGCCACATCCCATATCCCTAAACCAAAAAACTAACCATCTGAATCGAGTGTTTTTTTTTATTCTATTATTCTAAGTCCCGAAGCAGCTTCTGGATTAAAATTTGGCCATTACTTGCTTATTAATTACATTGTGCAATTGATTATTAGCCTACATGTATCCAGTTGTGTTCGTTGACACATTTGCAATCGACGAAACGTGATTGTGATTATTATTCGTGACATTGGCCCAGGACGGAAACTTATCGAAATTAAATAAATAAGAACCCAATGTGTTAATAAAGGCGTATTCGATACCACAACAGATAAAGTTCAGAAAGAATCCGGCTTTCATCTGGAAGATAAAAGAAATTTATTAAATTATAAAATCATTACCCTATATCGTAGGTTCGACCACGTCCACAATGGAGGCAGTCGAGTACTGAGGTACAGAGCGCTACGTATACAGAACGGATAGCTCATATAATTTTTATTAATATTTAATATTTGGCGGTCGGATAACCGAGCAGGTAATGCCTTAAGGCGTTAAGCAAAGAGGTCCACCATCGCTCCAGTGAATCCAGGATCGAATCCGGTCGGGCCGAACAACCCGGAAATTTTTCGGGGGTGATCAATCCAGATAAGTCAAATCCCGTCCCTCACACCCATCCGCCATTGTGGCCCTGGCCGAACCTTTAAAGGACTTGCTAAAAACTTCTTAGTGCCCACATGTCGGAAATAATTAAGAAAATTTATACTTATATAAGACAATCATAGTTACCATATCGAAAGTGGTCATGGTGCTGCTATCAAAGACGATGGCATTGGAGGGATTTCCGACGGGTAACATGAAGGCAAAAGAACACACGATAGTCACGGGTAGTAAGAAATATAAAGGATGAATGAAAAATGCCACTGCCTATAAATATACAGAATTATGCCCAGTTAAAATAAAAAGTTAATTATGCCTGAAAATCATAGGACTGTGGATTGTATTTGAATTCAGATCCTCCGCAGAAGTACAGGTACTGTACATACAAATGCTTCTCTATTTAGATCAATATCGATATATGTAAACTAGCTTTGTGAACTTATAAAATTAACTTAGTATAAAGCAAAATTCATTCGATGGAATAGAAATTAAAACAAAAATTTAAAAATTAAATCTAGGAAATAAAACGTTTTCGTTTTTTTGAATTACATGAAGAATTCAAAATTCTNTAGTTAACGACAAATTTTTTTATTTATAAAAATGGAAAGCATATTTAGATATTAATAAAATTTATACTTTCATGTAGGGTGTACATGTTTCCGGTGTACTTAACACTCCTAAAAGAGGGAAGAGAACAACCGGTATGAGAGCCGTTACGGTGAGAGGGAGTCGATGGAATAGAAATTAAAACAAAAATTTAAAAATTAAATCTAGGAAATAAAACGTTTTCGTTTTTTTGAATTACATGAAGAATTCAAAATTCTAGTTTAGTCTGGTCAAAAAATCATTGCAAAAAAGGTAAAAATGTTTGAATTATCAAACTCTAGACGAATTTCAATATAAATTAATATAGAGATAAATTTCCTTACCATCTCATTGATAACCGGAAGAATTATCGTCGTAATGGACATATTGCTGACAACTTCCGTTAAAATCGATACTATAAGCATTAATATAAATAGTATCAGTTTAGGAGAAAGAAAATTAAGATGGCTGAGCTGGCTTCCAATCCATGAAGATAATCCCGATTTCTTAAAAAATAATGTGGATTATTAAAATTATATAATTCGAATTTGTTATGTATTTAAATCAAAATACTTTAGATGCTTCGGCCACTGCAAATCCACTTCCTAACAACAAAAGAATACCCCAAGGTATCTTCTTTTGAGCGGTTTTCCAGTCCAAGAGTGGAGGACTGGTCATATCTGTTGGATTTGATGGTATTACGAACAGAAATAGACAAATAGCAATGGCTGGTGTAGCGCTTCTAATTCCTCTATAGAATTATATTCGGATTTAATGACCGATTAATAATGATATAGTCAGTAAAGTCTATTGTATCAACTTACGATCCATAGGGAAAGAAAGAAGACCATCCCGTTATGAACTGCGGTTTACGAAAGAACCATAAAAATACTAATATTATAAATAGACCAAGAACTGCAATTTCGTGAAATCTAAAAAACAAATCATTATAATTTTTAAAATATTTAAATTAAAATAATATTTGTAAGGCTCATTAACGGTACATACGTAATACTTCCCAATTCCTCGTATGATTTTTGAATCACGTTTTTGATGATACTTCTCGCGGCTTTATCAGTAGTCTTGCTATTAAAGAAACTAATTGTTAAATAAGAAAATAACAAAATTAGATATTTAATAATTATTTATTTACCAACATCCAACGAACATAATTTGTAGAATAATCCAAGATAAAATGACGCATACGATCATGGCGGGTGCATTGTAGAACAACCAAGATGCACGTCATCACATGCCATGGCCGATTTTCCTCCTCGTGTGTGAGCGATAGGAAATTCTGAATTTCCTCAAAGCCAGGCCTGCACAGTTATTCCTCAAAGGATTTCCTCAACGTGTGTGGACCCCTTAATAAGGTCCAGTTTTCCACAGAAATTCCTCCCTAGAGAGCTCTCCTTTGGCAGATTGCCTANATACATTAAATTATGTTAACGGTCGATAATTTATAATGGAACTTACTCTTCCATGAATCCTTTAAGAACTAAATTTGGTCCGGAACCGATAAGAGATCCCGTTCCTCCACAATTTGCTGCATACGCTACGCTCAAGAATAACGCTTTGCTCAACGTTTCGTAATTCATTTCTTTGTTATTATCAATTGAATTTTCCGAGCTGAGAACAAAAAAAAACATATTTCAAATAATTAAAATATATTAGAAATTGTTTTAATTTCCAAAGAATATACCTTTGATTTAATGTGTTAGGAATCGCAACTGTAATTGAAGATTCATTCCTGTTCTCAAGCTGAATGCAAATCGCTAGAATATTTATGACAAAAGTTATATTTTATGGTAAATTTCATATAATATTTTACAAATAATTCAATATACCAGATAATCTGTAGTACTAAAGGACAAAATAATTCATAATAAAACTGAATAGATTTAATTCAAGCGTGCATTACAGAATCTTAAAATACCGTAACGTTCAGTACTCCATACTACGTATTATTTCTTTTAATACAGTAGTTTACAACCGTGGTTCTGCGAAATATTGCCGAGTAGCGCCATAACACTACTTATGTGTAATACTAAAAAGTACGAAAACAGCAGTAACTCTACATTAATAAAGTGAGGGCCGCATGAAAGGAATTGTCGAGTTAGAGGTGCCACTATTAGAATTACTTATTGTGACGCTCCACACAGGTGCAGTACTTTAAACAGAGTTATCTAGTGTTAATAATACAGAATACATAAAATTACTTGAATTTTCCTCTTTATCTTGATGATAACTTTCGTTTTTCGTATAATTTTCCAATTCAACCATAACAGCTTCAACTATAGTCACCATCATAGCGGTTGTTGCGGTATTGGAGATCCACATGGATAGAAACATGGTCGTTATCATGAATCCCAACATTAGCCTGAAAGATTTATTTATTATTGCATATTTATTAAGATTTAGACTTCAATACTCACCAAACACTTACCATCTGACTCCAGTACCCACAGTTAGAAGGACTTTCAGAGCAATCCTCTTATGTAAATTGCAATGTTCTACGGCAGATGCGATAGTCAGACCACCGAGATACATCATGATTGTATCCTAATTTGTTTAAATAATTAGTTAACGACAAATTTTTTTATTTATAAAAATGGAAAGCATATTTAGATATTAATAAAATTTATACTTTCATGTAGGGTGTACATGTTTCCGGTGTACTTAACACTCCTAAAAGAGGGAAGAGAACAACCGGTATGAGAGCCGTTACGGTGAGAGGGAGAACTTCTGTCATATAATACATTGCCATGATAGCGATGACGTAACCACATTTCGCTTCCTGTAAAATTATAGTTTAAAATATTCCATGCTATTAATATAACAGTATGATAGCTCGAGAAAATGATAAAAAAAAATTTGTATGACTACAACTCGTCTCAAGATAGATATAACATAAAAAATATTTAATAGGTTATATAATGCTCGACGAGGATTATATAATGCTCGACGAGGATTGGTCGTCGTTAGTCTGTCTTAACGGCGATTGGTTGGAAAAAAAAATTTACGCGGCGATCTAATTCAAATTTCTTTTTTAAAATAATTTAATAACTCAATAAAATAACTTACTTTATTTTTAATATTTTATGATAAAATGCTTCTGTCAATAAACCCGATTGTTTATCTACGTAAAATTCTTTCGATTATCAGTTTTATATATTTATATATACTCTGCCAGTCTTTCACATATACCAATGGAGCTCAATTAAAAGAGCTTGAAAGACATATTTAAGGAGTCGACAACGACAATAGCCAAGAAAGGAAATAGTAGAATCATTATACAGTGCTTGTAATTCAAACGTAAAGTGGAACATGAAAAATATAATTAAACAATATAGTAGTGTGGAGATAACAATGTGACTCGTAATCTAGCTAATGACGGCAGGCCAAGACTGAAGAGATGGGTTTCTATGTCTTATTATGGATTAAGATTTAACTCCTGTACGAATGCATCAACAGTTTCCAGGAAAACAAATGAAGGGAGAAGATGAAGAAGGAAGGAGCACAAGCATTTTAAGTGATCATATGATTGTTTCTTTTTTCATAAACAACATTTCGTATGATGTAGTGTGTCTATCAGGTTTTATTTAATCAAATTAATACAGAAACTGTATATTTTAATTGTAAAATCATCAACCCACAATGAATTATAATCTATTTTTAATAAAACGAATTTCCATTATTGCTCGACTGACACGAATGTAGCAAAAATGAAATTTCTGAAAACAATTGGTTTAATAAATAAATAAATAAATAATTTAACGAAGAGTTGCGTAACTTTCCCGGCAACACTATTTAAAAACTTCATATTTTACTAAAACATTAGAAATTCCTGGTAAATCAAAATTGGGGTCGTGATGCGACATCGCTTACGTTAAACACAACTCGGTCGAATCTAAAAATAGAATCGATTGTTTTAAAAGTTTGTTGACTTATTTAGTAAATTATAACGCAAATTGTAATTGTTCTGTAGTTGTAAATTTAATACAAGACGTTGTTTTGTAAGGGAAAGTTTCTTTTCTACCAGGAAATTTATCCAGAAAAAGAATAAGCTATTTCTATTATAGTATTTCACAATGTATTCTAACTAGCAGCGATTCGTATTCATTTACTTCATCCCTCCTAAGTGAAGTGTTCAAGTGAAGCTCGAGATTGCTGAATAATAATAATTAAAAAGTGATTTAATTTACATAATAATGTAATTTTTAATGTTTGGAATTCATTTTTATTACAAATTTTCCTACGAGTTTTCTATGAACGGAGGTTTTTTTCTTCTGACGGACCGGTATGGGATCGCGAATCACACTTTGAGAAATCCTTCTCTATACGAATTCTACGAAAGTTTTTCCAGTTTTAAAGGTCAAATATAAAATAAATGCGCAGGAAAATACGTCTAAATATCCTATCAATTATTTTTTTATTGTAGTTAATCGCATACAATTTAAATCTCTACTTCCGTTATTAGTTTTTTTTTTCTAATTTTACGAGTAAAAATAGTAAATGCAACTTTTTAGTTGTTAAATTTCTTATCATTTAGAACATTGGATTGCATAACAACTTGCAAACTAAAAAAAATCCAGGTGAGTAAATTAATAAATAGGCTAACTTGCATCTCTCTTGCCCTTAATGGCGAGGACGGTCCACGTTTCATTATATAAATTCTATGTAATGAAATTGGTATATGTTCTCGTACGAGATAAAATAACATATTAAATAATAAAATGCAATTATTGTATACATAAATTACTGAGAATTTTATATTATAAATTCCCAAAAAATTATCCAGTAACCAGTTGCATAACTTTCCCGGCAAGAAAATTTAAAATTGTGATGAAGCTACGTGTTACGATATTTTATTTAAAAGTTTTTATATTATTTATTATTATAAAATGACAAAAAGCTTTATTTTCTGGGTAAAGATGGATTTTATTATAAAAAAAAAAAATTGTAAATGCTAATAATCAGTAAAATCGTCATTAAGTCTGACCATACTAGAGACATGTACACACGACCCCCTCTATCTTCCCACCCGATTGACCTTTAACTACCAAAATTTAACAGCATCGATTCCCCTAATATATAAATCTCCTTGCAAAAATTCAGAAATTTTTGAAAAAATACACAGGAATTATTAAGCTTTAAAGTAGATGAACAGAATCGGGCCCTTCACATACATAAATAAAACACTCCCAATTATTTTTGTATTTTCCGACGTTTCAATGTCTCCTATTCCAAAAATGTAAAAATCTTAGGAATGGTCATTTTTTGACCCATCGCCATACTTTCTTTCTGTTGTATGTAACAGCCAGGAAAGTAAAAATAATAGTTATATTTCAGTAATTTCCGCAATTATTGAACTATTTAAAAAGTTCGTTCAACTCACTTTAGTTCCAGCGAGGAGAGGAAGAGGAAGGAAAATAAAAGGAGTTATCAACACCAGCATTCTCCACGGAATAGTTTTTAATAAAAAACGGACGGAGTCGAACATTTTGTCTCTTCTCTTGTGTCTAACTATTCTTAAAACAATACAAGTCAGCCGCTATCGCTGCGTACCTACTAAATACAACAAAACCGGTTCGTTCTATTACAGATATATGTGCAATATTACTAACACGTGAAAAATAGTACGATGATAATTATTAAGCTTTATATAATGTAATATGTAATTAATTTATGCATCGAATTATATAGGTCAAAGTGCAATGGTTGGTCCTCGAGTAAGCGTGAAAGACACTTTACTTAATACCTAAGAGTTTACTAAACCGATCCTCTGTTTTTCCTATAAGATAAACTCTATTCATTTTTTGCTAAGCTTATTTGTTTCCACACTTATGGATATTAGTGTGTGTGTGTGTGTGTGTGTGTGTGTGTGTGTATGGAGGAGGCACGATTTTGTTTACCCACTTTGAAACTTAATGAAAGAAGGATTAATCAGGCGGGATTCATAAACGAAAAGCGGAGAAATTTGGCGTGTTGTACGTCACATACATTATGAAAAATTTTGAAAAATTAAAAACTAATTTCCGGAAATTAGCGATGTTTGCCGCAGCGGCATAATTTAAAACTAATGCTTGCTTTTGCATAAGAACCGCTGCGAATGAACAAAACGAACACTTAATTGTTGTTTGCATTGTATTATGAAACACAAACTAAGATAGAACGTGGTTGTCGAAAAGATTTAGTTCACATTCCTCCATGTCATAGAAATACCATGTATTTTTATGACATGGAGGAAATTTTACATGTCGTTATTAAACAATTGATCTTATCCGATTCTACGTTCGGATTAGTTCGATCGCAATCCAGTTGATCCTAGATGGTGTTTGTATACGCGGATAGAGATTGAACAGATCGCTGTAGTTCGTTTGTATACGCGATTTGAACGATCAGTGTAATCTTCGATCAGTTTGATTTGAAAAGTATACGGCAACCCCAGAAGTTGAGGTATTTTCAACAGACTGGCAGTTTGTATGTCAATATAAACCTATCTTTACAAACGTGAAAAAAAAACTAGAAAACTACCTTTGGAGAGGGGCAAACACGCAACTAATGCTCGGTGAGTGGTGGTTTTATCCATTCGGCTACTGGCGGTACCTGCAATACATGGATAAATGATATTGTAATCTTCTATGTCCATAAGATTCTGTTTGCATTGGTGTATTTGGAATGTTCGTTTAGAAGAGCAAATAAAGAGTAGGTGTGTGCTTTTTTATTAGATAAATACTTAATCTATAATTTATGCCATTTCATCACTATGTTATTAACTTAAAATATGTAAATATATTCCAAATCATCGTCCAACCAACCCTATAAATGTTGCGCTTACGTAAAACTCATCTATTAGGGTCATCTAACAACAAAACTTTGGAATAAACATTAATAAACAACTTCGAGGAAGCGGTTAATACAGAATATATCGGCTTAATATTGTGTTATGGAAGACAAGATAATAGACGAGAGAGACAAAGGATGGGCTTGGATCGTTGCCGCGGCGACCTTTGTTACTAGCATCACTTCTGTCGGATTTGTTAGAACGAAGGGTGTTTTATACGTTTACTTTATGCTTAATCTGGGACTGGATAGAACGCATTCGGCATTGCCACTCAGCATAATGTCAGCAATAATGAATTTGTCAGGTAATTTTTATTTAGATTATACTTCATAAATATTTTTTCAAATTGCAGCGGACTTGTAATTTACGCCAGTGTTTGTATCTGGAAGTCGCGAGTAAAAACTTGCGCGAATGAAGATTTTTCTACAGAAATATATGCATACAGTTTACAGCTACAGGATAAAGTTATGTATAGATGTGGATAAAATTTACAAATGTTATATGAAAAGTCTTGTTAAAAACATCGACCGAAAGTAAACTTAACTGTAGATAAGAATTATCATTAGTTCAGTTCGTGGACTATATACAGTAGTTCTATATACCTCCGTGAACTTTGACCTAGTGACCCGGAAGTTTAACCCGCACCTCACTGATAACGAAAAAGGCTTCAGTTTAAATATTGAGCTTTCTAGACTTTTTTTTTCTCTAGGAGCATCTACAGTGCTGAATAAAGAAAAGAAGAAGAAAATACAACTTTTTTTGGCGATTTTTACACTTTTCTATTGCTTAGGCCTATATTTCGGCAACCACTTTATAGAAAATCTTGAAATTTTGCACACTACCTAAGAAAATAATTTCCTTTCGAATAAAATATTCGGAATTACTTCAGTTGTTTGGGGGCGAAGAAATCGACCCCCGAAAATCGGCAACTATGATTCCTGTACGTGACGCCAAATAAAAAAGTCAGTCAGTGACTTTTTTATTTGGCGGAGAGCCACTACCGTGACTCTTCATTTTTTTAACAATAAATTTAAGTTTTAATAAATATATCATAAAATATCGATAATTTTCTATATTTTCAGGACCCATCTTTCCGTTTATCATGCAATACCTGACCATTAGAAAATTAGTTATTTTTGGAAGTCTTCTTAGTTCATTGGGATGTATTCTTTGCTATTTCTCATCTCATTTTATATCTCTCGTTATATTTTTGGGTATAATTAATGGTAAGTCATATATAGTTTTAAATCGGTTACGATCAAACATCGTATTTAAAATGGAAATAATAATTTCTTTAGGTTTCGGTAATGCTATTATTTTCATTTTAAGTTCCATTATCGTGGACAGTAATTTTAAAATGTACAAAACCACAGCAATGGGAATATTCAGATCCGGTGCATCAGCTGGCGCTTTTGCTCTTCCACCTTTGATGGAATATTTAATATCTATTTACGGTTTGAAAGGATCTTTCTTACTTTTTGGAGGCATTTTACTGCAGGGAACAGTCGCAGCTTGTCTGTATCGCCAACCAAGAAACACAGAAAACGCTCAGAAGTCTGAGGATGAAGGAGAAACCTCGTGGAAAACACTACAAACTAATATAGAAGTTATCAAAGATCCCATGTTTTTGGTGATAGCGTTTACTTTTATAATGCTACGTTTGTTTATTAGTATTTTCGGAAATGTTATTACAGATTTTGGAATAGACAAAGGAATAAATATACAGTCTTCAGTATTTCTAGTATCGTCTTTTGCTATTTCGGATCTGTTTGGACGTTTGGGTTTGAGTTGGATTGTAGATTTTGGATTTATTAAAAGAGTGAACATTGTCATCATATGTTACTTTTCATTGGCCGTTCTACTGTGCATACTTTCTCTGACATGGAATTATGCACTAATGCTGACTATTACGTTTATCATCGGAATTTTTTCTGGCTGCATTGCTACTCAACAGACAATTCTAATGTCTGAAAATTTAGGAGTTAAAAAGTTACCTGTGGCTGTTGGGTTAGAGTGTTTCTTAGCAGGATTATCACTTTTACTTCTTGATACGCCAATAACAGGTGAGTTTTGTATTGTGATTAATTACTTAATTTAATCCTATTATTTAGTAACTAGTAAAAGTTTGTCTAGCGTGGTACTGACTATATATACACAGTCCAGTCACATTAATGTGACCACCTATCAAAAGCCAGAATAACCACCTTTTGCAGCACGGACCGCTGCCAGACGTGTGGGAAAAGAGTCAATGAGGTTCTGGAAGGTACTCGCAGGGATGTTGAGCCCATGCCGACTCGAGTACCGTGGCCAGCTGCGCTAGGTTGCATGGTTGAAGATCCATGGCGCGAACAACCCGATTGAGGTGGTCCCACAGATCCTCGATTGGGTTTAAGTCCGAGGAATTTGTGGCCAGGGGAGTACGGTAAATTCATTCTCGTACTCTTCGAACCATGCACGTACACTGCGAGCTGTATGATATGTTGCATTGTCCTGCTGATAGATGACATCGTTCTGAGGAAAAACAATCCACATGTAGGGATGAACATGGTCTGCAAGGACAGATGTGTACTTCTGTTGATCCATCGTGCCTTCCACAATGACGAGTGCACCTGGAGAATGCCACGAAAACATTCCCCAGACCATAATGCTCCCTCCTCCAGCTTGGACCCTTGCGACAATCGTTGCAGGGTGTTTGCTTTCAGACGCCTCACGCCGTATACGCCAACGTCCATCTGTCCGATGGAGCATAAAACGTGATTCATCAGAAAAAGCCACCTGTTGTCACTCAGTGGACATCCAGTTGCCATACTGGAGTGCAAATTCCAGCCTTCGTCACCGATGGACAGGAGTCAGCATAGGTGCTTTAACCAGGCATCTGCTGGTTAAAGCATACGTAACTAATAAGCATAAGCAGCCCATAAGCAGCAACGTTTGCTGAACTGTCGTTAAGGAGACGCTTTTGGTAGCTCCTTGGTTCATTCGGGCAAATAGACGTGCAACCATTGACCAACTGACCGCAGTTGGTCAACGGTTGCACGTCTATTTGCCCGAACACATCTCCACAGTCGTCGTTCACCTCTGTCGTCTATGGCCTGTGGTGCACCACATTTGCCACGTCACTGATTTTGGATAGTGCCATTTTGCCATGCACGGTATACTTTTACCACGGCGGCACGCGAACAGTTTACAGAATTAGCCGTTTCGGAAATGCTTCCACCCTTGGCCCGGAAGCCAATGATCATACCCTTTTGGACGTCAGATAAATCGCGTCGTACATCCATTACGCCAACAATTGCAATGTTGTATTTCGCTTATCTCAGATACCCTTTATATACCCTCCACTGTACTGTGTTGCTACCTGCCACCTGTGATTAATTATTTCACATTAATGTCGACAGTAAGAGTTGGTCACATTAATGTGACTGGACTGTGTAAATGCTAGCCACATATAGAAATTTGACATTTTAAAACTGCCTATTCAAGAAGCTTATGGGTTCTGCCAGACCCACAATGGGATAGACGGATATTAAACAAGAATTTCTAGGATTTTTAATTAATTAATGTACCTAGGATGCCGAGGACTTTTACGACGGATGAGCTACAAACTTCATTATTTCTCTCGTATTAAAGATTTTAATTATTTTGAATATAACATCAAAGATAAAAATTTCATATTTTTTTTTAATATTTTTTGTTGCAGTGTACTTCAGAGAAAATTTGGGAAGATACGATTATTTGTTTTATTTCTTAGCATCTCTTTTCTTACTTTTTGCAATTCTATGGATAATGGAGCCTCTCGTACAAAAATTACGCAATAGAAATAATCAGTGTGTAACAAAATTGTAAAAAACATCTGATACTATTTCATACTAAGAAATACGTGGAAAAAGAAATAAATTTCTATTGTTATAATGTAATTTACTGTAATAATGAAATAAACGGCCGGATATCCTAATGGTTATGGTAGTAGTCTTTTACTCTGGGGTACCGGATATAAAAATAAGCAGCGATAAAAATGGACCAAATTCTCGGAAATTACTAAACAACAATTTTATAGCAAATATCATCGAAGATGTACTGGTCATTAATGTTGCAAGTAGGGAATGCAATTGCTGGATCCCTCATTCAGCAATCTAGCTGGATCCAGCACATTCTTCGGCCTGATGGATCCAGCGCTGCGGATCCGCAAATACTCAATTAACTTTCTAAATAATGGCGCAAAAGTCTATGTTGTCGGCGTTGCCGCTTTGCTACGTGCGCTATCGCTCGGTGACGAGAGTGACGTTGCCGTTCAGTACGGTACGTGCTTTATCCCCCTCCCTAAACCGCACCGCCAGCCCTTTTACCTCTGCTGATCTATTTGCCAATTGACTTTCCGCTCTCGCTAAATAAAGTGTCTTCGCGCTAAATAAAATAACTAACTCCTCTCCCAGTTCTAGTGCACAATTCTAATTTACAGTCGGTTGTGACGTCAATGAATCACAAGACGGAACGATCTAGGATTAAATAAAATTAAATCAATCACTTCTGTTATTTTTTTGACTTTTCTAAAAGTAGGATCTCAAGAAATAAATAGTATTGATGGTGTTGTCTCCCAACCTACTTCTTAATGAAATGCATATATATATATATCCCTCTGAGGAGAAGACCCTTTCTGCCTTTACGGTAATTGGTTTCAGGGTCATCAAATAATCATAAATCAAAGATAAGTTTTTACTTCTGACTTCTTGAGATCCTACTTTTAGAAAAGAAGTTTTACTGATTTATAGTGACCAGTCTAAATAATAAAAGTTTCTTAAGTATTTAAAAAAAAAATGTTTTATTTCTTAAAAAAACCATAATAGATAGATAGATAACACTTTATTGCACCAAAAATACATTTGCGCTGGATCCAGCTGGAATGATGTTGGTCTAGCAAAAATCCAGCTGGATTGAAAACACTGCTGAATTGCAATCCCTAGTTGCAAGACATGAGAAATTATTGCCATAGCTCCAACGTGTGGGGAAAGTGGGACAAATGACACATTCTAATCATTTTAGGATTTTTCGAAAAATGAGCATGACAATACTTAGTTCAGTTTAATAGCCGAGTGGTGTTGTATGGATATTTGGTTTCCCCTTATTTGGTTAAAGTATGGGCAGTCGGTGATACATACGAAGTGTTCAATAATAGGTCACGTATAGCGATTTGTAATAAATTCAAATGCTACAATAAACGTTCAGGATCTTACCCATACTACCGGTATTAACAAGGAGCTTTCCGAACGAGTGTTGTTACGTGAATAAGTTCAAGTCCTTTCAAAGTGCACTTCTACACTCAAATCGACTAACAAACTCAGTTTTATTCAAAACATAAAGCATGTAAAAAATATATATATATACATGGTAAATTCAAATAAGTAAAAGAATTCGAAGTTAATTTTTATAATCGGATAAAACTCATTGAAAGATAAGTGTAGAAGAAAATCCTTAATTAAAATCCTTTGCACGAGAACTTCGAATTTCGTCGTCTCCAAGTAGCATTCGAAAATGATTTTGCATTAAGTAAATGTTTGATAATAAGGAAAAATGAAGAAAAGTAATAATTTATGAAGTATCATATTAATGTTATTATTAAGAAAGATGATTTGCAGATAAAGTAACTTACGAGTGAATATATGTCTATTGCTTTGTAATGTAAAAACATTAATAAACAATACAGTATTGTATCAATACAAAAAGACAGACAAAGCGTTCCGTGGTGCAGAGTGTAAGGTTACACATAATCATTTTTACGAGTATAATTTGTAGAATATTTTGCTTTATTCCAGGAGAGGGCAGATGCTCCTTTTTCCCCTCTGCGGACGCCCATTGTCTTAGTCCATTAGTACTGTAAATATGCAACATTGTATAAGTTAAATAACAAAAAAAGAAAAAAATTGAACAATATTGCATACCTTTAAATGGATCCCATATAAAAATGAAAATTTAAATGTTTTGCTAAAAATTCTTTGCGTGACGATAACCTATTCAAGTCACCGAGAAAATGCTTTCTTGAGACGAATCGTTCTTAAAACGGATCTTTACGGGTGAAGAAACATGGATCTATGCTCTTGAAACCGAAACGGCTCAACAATCGACTGAATGGCTCCGGATAGGTAAAGCGAGACCGAAAAGACCACGTCAAAGCGAGTCAAAAAACAGGGTCGTGTCGACTGTTTTCTTCGATTGCGGAGGTGTTGTGCATCACGAATTCCTTCAGAATGTCCAAACTCTCAACAAAGAATGTTATTTGAGCGTTTTGAGTCGTTTGCGTGAAGCAATTCGTAGAAAACCACCCAAGTTTGTGGCGAGAAAACCCGTAGATTTTGTACCAGGATAACGCACTGCTCATAATGCTCTTTGTTCTTGAATTTTTGGCCAAAAATTCAACAAATACAGTTCCGCAAGCTCCGTATTCATCCGATACGACATCGTGTAACTTTTTCCCGACTTGTTTCTACGACTAAAATTGTCGTTTGGTTATTAATGTAAAACAAAATTCGCTGCCAGTTCAGAAGGGGTTTCACGAAAACGACTTTAGAGTATGTCTCGAAGATTGGGAAAAAAAAAAAAAAACATTGGGAGGGGATTACTTTGAAATGGACGAAATAAATTTTGATGAATAAATTAAAATCTTGCGTTTTTATTGAACCATTTCCGATACTTTTTGATCACAGGGTGCGATTGTTTTAAATTTAGTTTGCATGTTTTATTAAATTCAGAGGAATAATTCTTTTTAAACATTATGTTAGTATATAACTGAATGGTTTTCCCAGACACTTTATGGGGTAAAGTGTCTGGGAAAACCATTCAGAATTACTAAAAGATACGTTGCTAAAAGATACGTTATATCAAGTAAGAAAATTTTCTTAACAATATAAACCACATGGTCGAATCAATAATCTATTCGCAGGAAGAAATATTTTATGTTTTGACACATTGCTAACACGATTGGTTTGGATTATTGGTTACATCCGGGATGTCTCCCGGAATGATTTCTATGGAAAAGTGACTATATTTAGGTGCTACAAACACGAAGAACATCGGAAAACTACATGGTCAGCCCTTTGGTCAGGCAGGAATCTACGAGTGTTTAATGGTTTTATCCAATCAGCCATCGCTGCTAAAAATTTCAGTTGTAATTCATTGCATTTCATTAGTAATCCACCAGTATATGTTTTACATCTTTAAAATATATAGAATTTTTATATAAAAAATATTTGACACATTTTGACATTCTCGATAGATTGTGATGTTATATTCACTGAAGTAATACTGTTATAATCAGGGCGAAATGCATTTGGTTTTATTTTTCTCAATCACTAGGAGTTCTTGACTTTGATTTTGCATGTTAATTAGTACAGCAACAAACTAATTCATTCCTTCGGTGATTTAAATCCTTTAGCACTTTTATATTTAATTTTTTCATGTTTGTAATTGTTTAAATGAGAATAAAATATTTATAAGTACATTTTTATAATCACGAAAATAACTTTATCAGAAACAAAATATCTTAAATAAGATATTTATTAAAAATCTCTCTAATATACAAGCGAATTAAGATAAACTGGACGTGGAATTCGTTAGCGTTGACATCGAGGTATAAATGGAAGATCGAGTTTCGTTTGCCCACGAAGGAAAAGTGTCGAAATAGAATAAATAAGATCCTAAAGTGTTAATAAAAGCGAATTCGATAGCGCAACACAAGAATTTCAAAAAAACACCGGCTTTCATCTATAAAATAAAAATTAAATTGTTAATATTGTATGTTAAGTTAATCAATGTAACACGACTGTTACAAATTTATATTTTAATAATCGAAACAATAGAAATACACAGAGTGTTTCATGAAATCCGCAGTTTCCATGCTGCAGAAAAGCATCGGCATTCAACAATAGGGGTAGCATTCTTAATTAAAGCAAAAATATCGACCTGCAGAGTTATATTATTTTGTTTTCCGGTTATATTTGCATTTAAAACGCAAAATTCGGATACGCAATAGGTGCTTTGGGTATGAAAATCTTGCCCCATGTGAGATCTGAATAGCCCTGGGTCTAAAATTAATAATTATTTAATAATGTTAAATATTGTCATAAAATATTATTTCATTTTGGTGAGAAATTAACGCGTATTCCATATCATCTGATGAAGAGAACGTATTCCATCCTCCATAAGTGGTACAGATAGCCACTCCCATTTAAGAATTCCAGAGAAAGTTTAGAGCTTGACGTCTCTTTACTCTTCATTAGAAAATAATTTCCGGATCACGCTTATCTCAATCCAAAAGGAAGACTCCAGGAGAAATGGCTGGTTCAGATCTGGATGGAGATGAGTACGTTGATCAAATGGCCTTGAACTTGGTCTTGATCCTCTATTGCCGATATTCTCGGGAGATCTAAAAAGTCACCCAAATTTTTAATGGATGCAGAGCACATAAGGGACTGTATTCAGAGCATGAAAATATTCAAACATATGCCAAAGAGTTATGTTACGTGAACCATATGACTGTAGTTTTCTCATGGGATAGATCAATCAAAAGGTACAATCACATTTGCCCCAAGTATTTTCTTCTTAATCGGAAAGGTTAAACGTCTTACAAGAAGAGATGAAAGAGTGAAGAGGTCCCTTCTTTTCTTCTCTCAAATTCAAGAACTTCCAACAACACCAGGTGGTCTAGGAGGAGAATTGGCCTAGATTTATCTCCTGATATCATTATAACACTTTGTTCAAGTAGAAACCTTGAGTATCAAGGAAAACATGGCTCTGGAAAATATTGTTTATTGGTCAGTCGACTTCATTCAGGCAAGAAATGATATGCAACGATAATCCTCAGGTTCAGGTTCAAATTACGTTCGGGAGTCCGTAGGCGGCGTAGACAAGGATTCATACTCCAGGCTACTCTCACACCAGAAGTTCAGAAGGATGAAATTACTGTCGCAAAACGCAACTCTATGCTAACATCAAAGTCTCTCAAAATTTCTTAATTGCTATATTTTCTTAAGATGAGAACGTAAATTTCACTCCGTGTCCCACGACGAAGGAAACATGCTCTTTCAAGACCTTTGGCACCAAAAGATCTACATCTATTAATAATGGTGACACTTATAAATACACACACATCTATATATATATATATATATAGCTCTATGACCAGATTAATTTCTACTCGCATGTGAAGAAACACAAAGGAGGGGACAAATCTTAGGTTCCAGGTAGTCCGTTAAGAAGAGGTATCGTTTCACCGAGGAGAAAAATCATATTTCATTTTATTACTTAGCTTGAAATCACAGATATTCGATGAGACGTCACCTATTCTTGTAGGAAGGAAGAAAAAAAAATTTCGATTCTCCAGAAGAGTTAACAAAGCTCGCCGGATGGACCAAATCACAAATGATGACAGTGGCCAAATCGAGGTCAATAGGTCTACCGCAACAATTTTGCAGAAGAGACGGAGTTGGACTCTAATAAACAGTCGTGTTTTATACGTCCTTTCTTTTTTTTTAAACCGGTTGAAGGGCCCAATCTTCAAACAGAGAGGTAATTTTAGTCCATCAGACAAATATTTTTATGTGACATGAGCTTATTATGCGATCCTTATCACTAATATCAGAAAAAGAAATATCAATTATAGCAGCATGATGATTCTGGGTCAAATACGGGGAGTGACGTGAACGAGGAAGTATAATTTCGATATTTTACTTGACCTCTGACAGGTTCTTACTCCACTATTGAAGGGCCTAATCTTCAAGAAGGAGAATGATTTCGGTAATGATGAAAAAAAATGTTCATCACCACAGTTCAAATTGGAAAATAATAATAATAATAATCAAGTCGTACTCCCTTATCTTCAAGTTATTTCTGTATTCCGTTCCTTTTAATTTCTAGTAAATCTTTCTCAAAAAGAAAATTGATTCTATAAGACCTGGATTAATGACTGAACTGATGAATGGTCCCCGTAAGCGGCAAAGACCAAGATCTGTATCCCAGGCTGGATCTCACATCCGGAGTTCGGGAGAAGATCATGCTTCCCTTTCTTGTAACTAGTTTCTTAGTTTTGACTTTCTTCGAAAAATCTTATTCCTTGATTAATGTCTGAACGGTTAACTCATCTGATGAAGGGTCCCAATCTTCAATCAGTGAGAAGAGTAATTCGGTTGACAAGAAGGGTCTTCCTAACAAGTAGGTAAATAATAACAATACTATATGCTTCATTTTCTTCTAGCTAGTTTCTTTTAATACTTGCCTCTCTTAGAAAAATTTTATTCTTTTATTTATCTCTGAACGGACAATTCAAGTGATGAAGGGTCCCAATCCTTAATCAGTCTGGATCACCCATGGTGTGAGAGAAGTGAACCTATTGCCCACCAAAGTTGAAATCCAAATTTCCCTCCACGTTGAATCTGGATCCATTATCAGATAATCATTTGAGCTACGTCCTACCTATTGTGTATCATCTTTATCTTCATTGGAGATAGAGACTTTTGTACCTTGCCACCCAGGTATATGAGGAAGAGAGAAATACTTATAGCATCGAAGTTAAAATCCAGATTGCTCCTCCATCTTAAGTTCAAATACATCCTGTGACATATTCTTTGTTGACTCCGACCACCAGATTGCATTTTTCTTTCCTCTTTCTAAAGAAAGAAATGACTGATCCTAAGATACCCGAATAAAAGTCCAGCGTAGAAAGGAGACTACTCACTTAAGAGATCTAGGATATAAGTTTCTCGTCCTATCGATCTCTCCACATAGCTCTTCTATTCGGTTTACGCATCTGTTTTTGAGAGTTTATGGGTTTTTCTTAAAGAAGAAGAAGAAGAAGAAGAAACAAGCACCCACGACTTGATGTCACACAAGGAGCTTCAAGGCATTTTCATGTAAAGACCTAGACCTAACCTTATTTGGAGAAAATTATATATATATATATATTTGTGTATGTCTTTTTCGACACAATTATTTGGGGAGCCTAACCTTATTTACTACCTGGTACTAAGCCTATGCCTTTTGGAACACTTTCCTCATGAATCAAGACAACAGATAAGCAGGAACGATGACGTTACAAGGTCAGCACTAATTCCTCCTTCGTGCTTAATCTCGACCTCTTCGATAAACAGAATATATGTATGCGATTCGGAATAATAAACAAATACCTTATTTTGAGGCTCGACTTAAATATATTTCGGTGGATAGGGGAGTACCTTTTGCTGATGACTTTCTTCAGTGAAAAATAATACGTTCCTAACTTTTGTTCAATTGGTGTGAGAGAGTTATCTTGAAATATACAAGGAGAATCAACGGCTGTTTTTGCCAATTTAGGAAGACATTTGAGTGAAAGGAACCAAAGGATCAAAGAAGGAATTCATATCTCCCTTCCCGATCCTTCTCTTCTATACATATGACTTTGAACTATTGAAAAATGATAACCGAATTTATCCACACAAGATTTATAAAAGAGATTCAAGGAGAGAGAAAGGTCTTGATAGATACAATTTTCTTTGTCGTTTTTTTTATTAGAGCTACCTCCACAGCTGTGAGATAGCCTGGCAAAGGACATCGTTTCTGATTTTTTCTTTATCATGGGATTATGCTGCTATTCAGAGAAAGGTCTTGATAAATACAATTTTCTTTGTCGTTTTTTTTGCTAGTTATTCCTTTTGGAGATACGAAAGGGCGATCCCATTGGTCTAAATCCAATTTGATTTCTCGATTTAGGAAATTACCTGTGCGATAAAGGAAATTTTTATAAAGCCACATACAGTTTTCTGTTCACTTATATCTCTAGTTTGTAAGTTAGTATTAATAATGAGAGGAGATATCACTTTAAGAGATAAAACCCCATTCTTATAGATAATATAAGACGAATAGAATATTAATGAAGTCCTATATAGAATAATTTAAATATAAGAGATAGAATACTTAACTTAATAATAAAAAAGAGAGAGAGACTTTTAAAACGAAATAAATTTTGTCTAACATACTTACCTGAGTGATGATAAACTACATTCTAAACCCTAAAGATGTTTCGACGTTTTTCAACCTCACTTTTGTGAATATCCAAATTCCAAGCTTGTACACATGCATAAAATTTCTAAAGATGATTGATTCTGCGATACTTTCACAAAACTTTTAAGGGAGAAAAACATACTTTTCTACCCTAGTGCACGGTGAACTATGAACTTTTAGCTATCCTGTGACTAGATGAAGCCAACACGTGATCGTCCAGAACCAATGAGGATACCACAAGTACACGATGTCATCAAACAGATGTGCTTCAGAAAGACTTACAACTAATGTATTCCAAATGGGTGCCAGATGTTTAGAAGGAACCAAGAAAACTTAGTACATCTTAAGGACAATTTTAAAATGACATAAGGAAACTATTTTGAATGCACACCCCACTCCAGTCAACGCTTGTTTTATCATTTGTTGAGACTTAATTTCAAATTCCATAGGGGCTGTGGCAGGTTTAATTCTATCAGCATGTACCTTTACTTTCTTTTTCGTTTTTATATTCTCGATTTCATAATTAACTGGGCTTAAAACTTCGATAATTCGATATGGGCCTGACCAACGTGGAGCTAACTTCCTTTTTACTCCTTGTGGAACTACTACTTCCTTTAAGAATACTCCCAGCTGATATTTAGGTGGTTTGTTTTGTCTTCGTTGCCTTACTTGTCTTGTTTTTGCAGCATCTTCGGCATACCCTTGTGCGATTTGATGAGCGTGTTTCATTCTTTGTTTATATTCAGAAGCAAAATTATCTTCGATATCATAGGAGATTGTTGTGGGACTTTCAATTAAATCATAAGGATAGGTAGGATCTCGTCCATATAATAAAAAGAATGAACTTTCATTTGTAGAAGAGTGCACTGCCGTGTTGTAGGCGAATAGTGCATAAGGTATCCATTCATCCCAATCTCTTTGATCTGCTGATACGTAGTGAGATAAAATGTCAACGAGCGTTTTATTAAATCTCTCAACAACTCCGTTGCAAGCTGGATGATATGCTGTTGTCAGCAGTCGTTTTATCTTAAACATATCACATACTTCCTTGAACATTTTAGAGACTAGATTAGTTCCTCTATCTGTTAATAATTGAGTGGGTGTAGAATGACGTAATATTATGTTAGTGATGAAAGCTTTTGCTACAGTTTTACTACTAACATCCTGTAGGGGAGACCGGGGCAACTTCGGCATGCGGGGCAAGTTTGTCAAGCGCTTTTTTTAAAAAACAAATTAAAAGGAGACTTTAGGCAGTTGAGTTTTATTGGTGGCTTGTTGAGTGTAGTGTTTTTATTGTTCTCCAACAAGCGTAGTTGAATTATCCAGCAATTTTTCATTTTCGTTCAATTCCATATAATATTTTTTTTCCATTTATATTGAATTGGAAGGTTTTGTTATAATTTCATGATAACGAAAGTTACTTTTCCTGTTAGAAGGATATAACTTCAACTTATTCACGTGGCCAGATCGTGGCTTGGCATTCTGTTCTCAGGGTTGTACTTAATGTTTCGAAATCATGACTAGCGGGGTAAGATCGGCAACATAAAGCCACATTAGAAGCAAAGGATAAAAATCAAACAGATGATAAATGAAAACATGTTTGCATTTGTTATTCATGTATATATGTCTTTGAACTTGCATTTCGTTGTAATAATATTAAATGGGTGTTGGATTTGTATTTCTTTGTTTTAATAGTGAATTCCAACTTATACATTGTTAATAACATAATTTTATATACGTGCCTATCTTGCCCCATTACTGTTGCCCCTATACCAGGGGCAACTTTAATAAAAATAATTAAAATAATTACAACTTTACAAAAAGAGAGAAGTTGCCGATCTTGCCCCTATACCCGGGGCAACTTCGTCAATTTCTCTCTTCTTGTAAAGTTGTAATTATTTTAATTATTTTTATTTCCAAACTGATTTTAACCAGTTCTATAGTAAGGTAACATTCCAATAGACAATATGCAAAGCTTTTTTTTCAGTTTACAGCAGTATTTATTACACAAAATTTAAGTAAAGCTTAACATGCCGATCTTGCCCCGGTCTCCCCTATAGGAATTGCTTCCGCATATCGACTAAAATGATCAACAAAAACTAATATATACTTATTTCCGTTTGTAGTAAGTGGTAAGGGTCCAATTATATCCATCGTGGTTCTTTCAAATAAATGAGTAAGAGGTGAAAATAATTGTAACTCAGCCTGTGACCTTCATCCTCTATGTCTATGTTTAGCACAGCTTTGACAACTTTGACAATATTGTCTTATTTCCTTTTTCATCTCCAGCCAATAATAAACTTTTTCTATCTTTAAACGCATTTTGGTTTCCCCTAAATGTCCTGCTATCGGAGTATCATGATAAGAGTGAAGAATAAGTTCCTTTAAACTTCTTGGTACTACGATTCGGTACCAACTTCCTCTTCTTCTATTATTTATTATCTTATGTAATAATATTCCCTCTTCATCTATATAATATTCTTCTAAATTTATATTGTTCAATTTACCTTCGAAATTCCCTTGGTTTAAAGCTTGTATAATGATTTTCCATCTTTCATCTTGTTGCTGTAGTTCCTTTATTTGCATCCTGGAAAAGATAGGTTCTACTTCCTTGATCTGTCTAATAGGAATACGACTCAGAGCGTCAGCATTTTGATGTGACGTGTCTGCCTTATGTACAACGTCAAAATCGAACTCCTGTAGAAAGATGATCCATCTGGATAATCTTGAGTTAGTGCATGAGTCTTTGTTACTGATTAACCATCGAAGTGGACGATGATCTGTAATTATTTTAAATTTCCTTCCATATAAATACGGTTTAAAATGTCTGACAGCCCATACTGTAGCTAGGCATTCCTTCTCTGTAGTACTATAATTTAATTCCAGTTTTCTTAACAGTCTACTGGCGTACGCTACCGGTTTTTCCTTCCCATCTTCTTCTTGAGATAATACAGCACCTAAAGCTACATTAGAAGCATCAGTAGATAGTATAAATGGTTTCGTAAAGTCAGGTAATTTCAATACAGGTGCAGATGTAATTATCTCCTTTAATTTGTCAAAACTTTGTTGTTGTTCTGGACCCACTGTGGTGTCCTTCTTTAACAGACTGGTTAAAGGCTTAGCTATCTTAGCATAAGAGTCTACATGCCTTCTATAATATCCTGTTAGTCCTAAAAATGCCCTAACAACTCTCTCAGTTTCAGGTTTGGGGAATTCTATAACACATTGAATTTTCTCATGATCAGGTTTTATTCCTTCTCTAGATACCTCATGGCCTAAAAATTTAATCTTTCTCTGCAGGAAATGACATTTCTTTGGTTTCAATTTGAGACCTGCATTTGACAACCTTATAAAAATTTGTTCTAACCTTTTAAGATGATTAGGAAAGTCTGAACTAAAAGCTAATATGTCATCCATGTAAACTAAACATGTCTTCCCTTTTAGTCCGTGTAAAATAAAGTCCATGGCCCTTTCGAAAACAGCTGGACTCGATCGTAAACCCATTGGAGTGCGATTCCAATGATAATGTCCATCAGGTGTGGAGAATGCGGTCTTCTCCTTATCGCTTATACCTATCTGCCAAAAACCTGAAAGTGGAGAAAAATTTCGCTTCGCCCATCAAGCTAAGGGACTCCTGAACTAAAGGAAGTGGGTAAGGATCTACTTTAGTGATTTTATTAAGCTTCCTATAGTCCACCACTAATCTAGGCGAACCATCAGATTTCCTAACTAATAATGTTGGGGAACTCCATGGGGACGTGGAGTGTTCAATAATATTATGCTCTAAAGGCCCATCTATTATCTCATTTAACTGTTCTCTCTGCGCATATGGTATTCTATAGGGCGGTGAATATATTGGGGCTGCATCTCCTGTATTAATTTCATGCTTTACTATATCGCAATACCCTAAGTCATAATTATTCGTCGCAAAAATATGTCTGTATTTGTATAGTAAAGACAATAACGCTTCTTTATGTTCCTTACTAATATCTGTCCAATCAAAAAGCTCACTAAATTCTTTCTTTGATAATTTCGCTGTTGCTTCTTCCTTTATAGTACTTACTGATGTATTATCTTCGACAGCATCTAAATATGTTCCTACCTTAACACCTTTTTCTAATTTTATAGTTTTATTTGTAGGGTTGCACAGCCTAACAGGAACTTGCCTTTTCCTAGTTGGGGAAACCAATACATGTGTTCCATTAACTCCTTCTATTTCTATAGGGACGGTTTCTATTACCCCTACTCCTTTCTTTTTATTATTACCTTGAATTCTAGCAATAACTATATTATCTGTCCTAGGAGGAAGTCTACAGGTTTCTATTAAAACTACATCTTTTCTTCTTCTTAATTGCTCACCTGACCCCCTTTTATTTGGCGTTTCCTTTCGCTTGCTTGATCGGGCAATCCCATCCGGGTTTCGTGGTTTAATACCGCTATCTCTTTTATCTAATTGCAATTGATATTTCTCAGTACGACTAGTATTTATAAAATCTCTATCTCTAAATTTTTCCTGAGTTCGGGAATAATTTCTACCTTGATCTCTAACTTGAGGTACCTTTCTCGTGATTCTACCTTCTTGGCAATTTGTAAATGGATCTATTATTCGTGAAGGTTTACACGGGTCTATAAACGGAACAGACGTCCTTCCGGATATTTGTACCCTTCCATTCTGTAAATCAGGTATAATTCCTTTCCTAACTGTCATATCTCTCCCTATAATGCCATTGCATGGGTAGGTGACTTTTATGTCCACTATACAACACGCAAAGGGGAAACTTACGTTACCAATCTGAAAAAGAGGATTCACAATTCCATAGGTTCTTATAGAGTGTCCAGTGGCGCTTCTTAGATCTGTCTTTACCTTATAGTCAACAGGTATCTTCTGTTTTTCAGCAAAAGTTTTTCAGCAAATGCTTTAGACATGAGCATAACTTTTGCTTTTGTGTCAATATGAAAAATCGCCGGAATTCCTTCTATATAACAGGTCAATGCAGGTTCATGATGAATTCTTAAATATTCTAAATCTTCTTCCGTTTGGTATATTTGTCTATGATTTGACATTGGTTTACTGTTATTATAAGAAAAATATCGAGAATGTCTTACTCTGCCTCCTCTGTTTGATAGCTTATGAGCCGATTTAAACGTATATAGTTGTCTTCTGTCTCGTCTTCCTTCTACACTATTTACTGCACCCCTCCAAGAATTCGAATTTCCTTGATTAAAGCGAACTTCTTTTTTATTTCCATAATTATCTCTTTCACGAATATTTCTCTGAGGGATTCGTCTATTCTCATTATTTCTATCTCTATTCCTTCGAGAATCCTCATCTCTCGTCATATTATTAAACGGAGGTTGATAACTATTTCTATGCATGGCAGCATTTACTTCTCTCCGACGGAAGTCGAGTGTTTGTGGTCGGTTTCCGTTAGGAACTTGTTCCGTTGATCGGAAATATTTCGTATTTCGTCCTCTTTCTCTATTCCTTTCTTCTTGTGATTTTTTTACAAATGTATTGAATTGATTTCGTAAATCTCCTATAGCCATAACCACTTCTTTCATTTGTTGTTCGGATTTCGATTCTATTTCCGTTAACTTATCCTCTTTGTGGTTTATTAATTCTCCCTCTTCCTTCATTACCTTCAAAAGACCTCTAGGATGAGAAGTGAGGAGCTCGATATTCTCCTCATTTATTGCTATTTTTAAAGTCTGGTCAAATGTTTCGGGTTCTCTTGACATGACTCTTTTTCTTATCTTTATGTCGACCCCATTCATAAATTGTACCTTTAACCTTTCATCTAACTCTTTCTCTTTGACTCTTTTTATTACCGCTATTTCAGCGTCATTGGCCCCCTCATGCGTTATTTCAACTTCTTCGGCCAGAGCTTGGAGACGTACCGCATAAGTTTGTACGTCCTCATCTCTCGCCTGGACGCATGCGTAGAACTTCTGGATTCTATAAGTGTAGGGAATCTTTTCGAAACGCGCTATCATTATTTTTTTAAATTCGTCATAATCATCTACTTCCTATCTTTTCTTACAAATTCTCTGGCAATACCAACTAATTTTAATTTAGCAACAACCAGCATCTGTGCCTTTGACCATGCTGCTACTCTAGTCACATCCGCTAATATATCGAAAAATTCGGATACTTTCGGACCTTTTACATCCCCTGAAAATACCGGTAAGAGCGGAATCATTCCACCTAATCCGCCTAACGTTATTGGATTACCAGCTAACGTAGCTCGCGGTGGTTCTTACCTATCTCTATCCATTTTAAATTATCTCTATACTTATTACTAACTTAAAATAAATCAAATTATTATTATACTCCTTCAATACAGATTCTATCTATCTACATCAATCGACTATATGTCTCTCAATCCAAATCAGATCTCCCATCAATTCAATTCGAAAACCTTTCTTCTGGGACAGATTCAGACCCCACTCCTGCTGCACCACTTGTGAGATTGGCCAAGGGTATAGGGTTGATCCTATACCTCTTAGGGGCTCAGATTAACCGAAATCTGTTCTCTGAGTTTCGGATCGAGAGATCCGATCCTAATCAGGATTTTGACCGGGAGGCCTTTTTAATATTAGAGAGGATATAGACGGCAAAGTCTTTATCCAATGTCAGGATTCGTGACACCAGTTTATCAAATGAAATGACTCTTAATTTGTGTCTGAATCAGATCTCACACGCGTGTTTGTCCGCGGAATTTAATTGACATAACACTACTACTAAGAGATAGAGGCAGATGAGTTAACCATTCAGATATTAATCAAGGAATAAGATTTTTCGAAGAAAGTCAAAACTAAGAAACTAGTTAGAAGAAAAGGAAGCATGATCCTCTCCCGAACTCCGGATGTGAGATCCAGCCTGGGGTACAGATCTTGGTCTTTGCCGCTTACGGGGACCATTCATCAGTTCAGTCATTAATCCAGGTCTTATAGAATCAATTTTCTTTTTGAGAAAGATTTACTAGAAATTAAAAGGAACGGAATACAGAAATAACTTGAAGATAAGGGAGTACGACTTGATTATTATTATTATTATTTTCCAATTTGAACTGTGGTGATGAACATTTTTTTTCATCATTACCGAAATCATTCTCCTTCTTGAAGATTAGGCCCTTCAATAGTGGAGTAAGAACCTGTCAGAGGTCAAGTAAAATATCGAAATTATACTTCCTCGTTCACGTCACTCCCCGTATTTGACCCAGAATCATCATGCTGCTATAATTGATATTTCTTTTTCTGATATTAGTGATAAGGATCGCATAATAAGCTCATGTCACATAAAAATATTTGTCTGATGGACTAAAATTACCTCTCTGTTTGAAGATTGGGCCCTTCAACCGGTTTAACAAAAGAAAGGACGTATAAAACACGACTGTTTATTAGAGTCCAACTCCGTCTCTTCTGCAAAATTGTTGCGGTAGACCTATTGACCTCGATTTGGCCACTGTCATCATTTGTGATTTGGTCCATCCGGCGAGCTTTGTTAACTCTTCTGGAGAATCGAAATTTTTTTTCTTCTCTCCTACAAGAATAGGTGACGTCTCATCGAATATCTGTGATTTCAAGCTAAGTAATAAAATGAAATATGATTTTTCTCCTCGGTGAAACGATACCTCTTCTTAACGGACTACCTGGAACCTAAGATTTGTCCCCTCCTTTGTGTTTCTTCACATGCGAGTAGAAATTAATCTGGTCATAGAGCTATATATATATATATATATAGATGTGTGTGTATTTATAAGTGTCACCATTATTAATAGATGTAGATCTTTTGGTGCCAAAGGTCTTGAAAGAGCATGTTTCCTTCGTCGTGGGACACGGAGTGAAATTTACGTTCTCATCTTAAGAAAATATAGCAATTAAGAAATTTTGAGAGACTTTGATGTTAGCATAGAGTTGCGTTTTGCGACAGTAATTTCATCCTTCTGAACTTCTGGTGTGAGAGTAGCTGAGAATATGAATCCTTGTCTACGCCGCCTACGGACTCCCGAACGTAATTTGAACCTGAACCTGAGGATTATCGTTGCATATCATTTCTTGCCTGAATGAAGTCGACTGACCAATAAACAATATTTTCCAGAGCCATGATTTCCTTGAAACTCAAGGTTTCTACTTGAACAAAGTGTTATAATGATATCAGGAGATAAATCTAGGCCAATTCTCCTCCTAGACCACCTGGTGTTGTTGGAAGTTCTTGAATTTGAGAGAAGAAAAGAAGGGACCTCTTCACTCTTTCATCTCTTCTTGTAAGACGTTTAACCTTTCCGATTAAGAAGAAAATACTTGGGGCAAATGTGATTGTACCTTTTGATTGATCTATCCCATGAGAAAACTACAGTCATATGGTTCACGTAACATAACTCTTTGGCATATGTTTGAATATTTTCATGCTCTGAATACAGTCCCTTATGTGCTCTGCATCCATTTAAAATTTGGGTGACTTTTTAGATCTCCCGAGAATATCGGCAATAGAGGATCAAGACCAAGTTCAAGGCCATATGATCAACGTACTCATCTCCCTCCAGACCTGAACCAGCCATTTCTCCTGGAGTCTTCCTTTTGGATTGAGATAAGCGTGATCCAGAAATTATTTTCTAATCAAGAGTAAAAAGACGTCAAGCTCTAAACTTTCTCTGGAATGAGTTCTTAAATGGGAGAGGCTATCTGTACCACTTATGGAGGATGGAATACGTTCTCTTCATCAGATGATATGGAATACGCGTTAATTTCTCACCAAAATGAAATAATATTTTATGACAATATTATTTGTTGAGGGCTGATGCTTTTACTCGAGACAAAAGGGCATGCTGTGCATACTACGATTAAAATATAATGAAACTAAAAAAGGAGAGACGAATTCAGATTAAATATTTAAATATAAACATCAATTTCCAATAATTCCAAATTAACATAAAAATTATATTATCTCAAAATATTGTAGCTTGATTATTAAGTATATTTGTAATTTTGATTAAATTATGTCTTACCATATCGAAAGACGTCATGGCACCGCTGTCGAAAATAATGGCATTGGAGGGATTTCCAACCGGAAGCATGAAAGCAAAGGAACATACGATCGTCACGGGTAATAAAAAATACAGAGGATGAATAGAGATGGCCACTGCCTGTAAATATGTTATTCTATTTTAAGAAAATTTCCTCCAGAGAAATATTATATGAATTTTCAATATATTAACAAATATATTATAATTTGATAATAATAAGTACAATTGTACTTCTTCGTCCAGATATATAGAGTAGCATCTTTTTTACCAGACATTTGCCAACAATATTGATTCGCGTGACTGGCATCCGTCTTGGCACTTACAAAACCTTCGTTTTACTTTGTGGTAAGCCTGTTAGATATTGGGAATATCACAGTATTGGTGTAATATGGCTGCCGTAATTAGCGAACCAACGATTAGTTATTTCGCGGAATAACAAGAAAGAGAGAAAGAAACATTTAGCTTCACGTAATAGGAAGAAAACATTAGATACTTTATGCTTATTCAGAAATTTGTAAGACAACGTTACGTGTAATTGAGTTTTCATTCAGTACTATGTGATTTCGTTAATTCTTACCATAAAAAGAATTTAGTGTAAAAATTAACGGCGCGTTATTGCTAATACGACTCTTAATAATCCGGCCTACCCACTTTTGTTTAATATAAAAATTAATGTCAATCATTCTCTTCTTCATTTAAAAATTCATAGATTTAATAAAAATACATTTTCTAAAACTTTATATCAATAGTATTTTATACACGAAATTGTAACAATTAATTATTGAATATTTTGAAATTTTTCTGCGTAACCATAATTTATTGCAGTAAGTTTTGTGTTAAATTTAAGTAATCCTACACGTTATTCGTAAAGTGACCGTAAGCAAAAAAAAAGTAAAGTCGATCACAAGATAGGAGAATGGTTTGAAGGAGTACGGCATTGCAACACTTGGGCAATCTGTCAAGAGGAAACCTCCCGAGAGAACTTTCTATTGTAAACTGGCCTCTATTTAGGTGTTGCAAACGTGAAGAAAACCCGAAAACTTCGGTGTTCAGTGGTTTTATCCACTATATTCTCGAACATTATCTCTATTAATTTCCGGAATTAGCTAATAAGAGTGGAGAAAATTAATTAATTAAAGGATCAAATCAAACATCATAATTAAGTACAGAATTAAATGCTATGGACATTTTATTTAAAGACAATTTAAGTATAATATGAAAGTACTGTATTAAGTACAAGGTAATATCATATGAAAATCACATTTCTAAGCAGTGATTTTCTCACTGCTTAGAAATGAAAGAGCCCATTAAATGCCTTGGCCGAAACACCTGGAAAGAATAGAAATCTACATAGCCTTCGGGAGAGGGAAGGCAATTCGAAGAGACAAGACAATCTCTATTTCATCAGCCTGGAGAGCTCTATTTGAGTTGGCCTAATTCAATGCATGGTATCTGACATACGCAACTTTGCGCCTTCGATATATATTTTGAAAAAAAAAAAAAAAACATTCTATTCTAAGATTTTAATTTTAACTTTTTGTTCTTCCCTTCATGTTCTATCATCAGTCAAACCTGTGTATGTTAATTGAAAAGTGGCATTACATTTGTCTGTTTTTCTTTGGTAAAGATAAGCTTGGTGCTTGGAGGAGAAATACAGGCAAAAGTCTTTAGAAAACAATAATACAGGCAAAAGTCTTGTGTGTACCGCTTGGAATGTCTTGTGTGTACCATGCTTAGCTTTACCATGGAAACACTAAGAAAAATTTTATATCGTTTTCTTTTTCTATTACGTAATTTTGTTAAGAGAAAGAAAAATTTCTCTTACCATTTCATTAATAACAGGAAGAACTATTGTAGTAATGGACATGTTGCTTACTACCTCTGTTAAAGCTGACGTTACGAAAACTAATATGAGTAACACAACTTGAGGAGACAGAGAACGAAGATGAATAAGCTGACTTCCTAACCAAGTGGAAAGTCCCGATTTCTTAAAAGAAAAATAATTAGACTCTATAATATTATAATAAAATTAATGTTTTAATAATTTTAAAAATGGAAATTACCTTAGAAGCTTCGGCCACAGTAAATCCACTTCCTAGCAGTAATAGAATGCCCCAAGGTATCTTCTTTTGAGCAGTTTTCCAGTCTAATAGTGAAGGACTGGTCTTCATACTACTCGGTTTCGCTGGTATTACGAACAGAAAAAGGCATACGGCAATGGCTGGAGTAGCATCTCTTATTCCTCTATAAAAAATATCACATATAATAAATCATCTAACGAATAATGTATCTTATGAAATAGAAATTAGTAAATTATCTTGCTTACGATCCATAAGGAAATAAAGAAGACCATCCCGTGATAAACTGTGGTTCTCTCAAGAACCACAAAAATACTAATATTGTAAAGAGACCAAGAACTGCAATTTCGTGAAAACTGAAAGATAAATTTGTTACAGATTTAAAATACTATAATCTAATTAAAACAACTCACAAAAGAGATTTCGTATATTTACCTAATACTTCCTAATTCTTCGTATGATTTTTGAATAACATTTTTAATTACATTCTGTGCATCTTTATCGGTAGTGATACTATCGAATAAAGTAATTATCATATGAAAATTTAAATTTAATGTATAGACCAGAGGTGAGCAACCCTTGGTACGCGTGCCATTGAAAAACTCCAAGAAAAAACTTTCCATCGCAGATATAACGATTTTGACACGCACACTTAAAGAGCTCTGTTGCCCACTCCTGTTATAGACTTTAATTTGACTTACCAACATCCAACGAACATAATTTGTAGAATAATCCAAGATAAAATGACGCATACGATCATGGCGGGTGCATTGTAGAACAACCAAGATGCAAACGTTAATTCAATTGATTTTGGATAGGTACTGCGGCATTGACAAAACAATACATTAAATTATGTTAACGGTCGATAATTTATAATGGAACTTACTCTTCCATGAATCCTTTGAGAACTAAATTTGGTCCGGAACCGATAAGAGATCCCGTTCCTCCACAATTTGCTGCGTAAGCTACGCTCAAGAGCAATGCCTTGTTTAATGTTTTGTAATTAATTTCTTTTCCGTTTGTGAGAGAATCTTCTGAACTAAAAATTCTATTTTTTAGTTATGACTAATTAAAATAATTTTTATGTTTTATTTTCCAAAAAATTTACCTTTGAACTAATGTATTAGGAATGGTATCTATTGTATTTACAGATTCTTTCCTGTTCTGTGTTGGAATGTAGAGCACTAGATATAGTAATATCTATAATTAATATAATTCTTATATGCAAATTTGTAAACAGATTCAACGATTCAAATTGAAATTCATGTATGACATATATTATATATTGAACAACATGTAACATACATTATTTCGAATTTTAATTAACATTAAAAATCCCTCTGAGATCAATCATTCCTGTTGAAAGTACCTAAACTGACAATGGTGCTTTTTCATTCTTTATCGATAAAGCAAACATTCTTAATCGTGTGGGATTTTTAAGCACACTTTTAGCAAGTATGCATTTAAAAAATGAATAATCAAAATATTAAAACGTATAATTTAATAGCGATTTTAATCAAACCAAGCAATCTTCACTCCATGTATGAAAAGAAAAAGATCAATAACTTGTAACACATTTGGCAAATTCTACATTTATCATTTTATAATAATTTAATTACGTGATATTAAAGGACCTACCGACATTCTCGTCTTTACTGCGAAAGCACTTTTCGTTTTCTGCGTGTTTTCTCAGTTCGTCCATAACTGCTTCGACAATGGGTACCATCATGGCAGTCGTTGCGGTGTTAGATATCCACATAGATAGAAACATGGTCGTTATCATGAATCCCAACATTAGCCTGGAAGACTTTATTCGATTATTTCGTTCTATGTGACGCCTCTTAGTCGAATATACCTACCATCTGACACCGGTTCCTATCGTTAAAAGAACTTTTAGAGCAATTCTTTTATGCAAATTGCAATGCTCTACTGCTGATGCTATAGTTAAGCCTCCGACATACATCATGATTGTGTCCTTGAAAATTTTAATAAAAATTTATTAAGATTATACAGTATGTAATTTAGAATCGTATGCAAATAGTTATTTTTAAGTAAAAAACATCAAATAATTGTGAAATAAATATTTAAAGGTGTTTATGTACTGTACAAGTAGCATCCTACTGGTCATTTGGATCTGTCACAGAAACTAGGCGACACTGACCATGCAGTCGCATGACGTAGAAATTGCAGTGTGACATCAGTGGGGGAGAGAAAGGAGGGCAAATGGTGATTCGGATAATTGAACTTCGGTTAATTGGCATTCGGATTATTGGACATACAAAGAAATATAAAGCGTGATCGTACTTCACAGACACGGTAAAAGAAAAGATTTCTTCTGTGAATTAGAGTGTTTTTGAAACAAGACGGTAAAAGTTTATCAAAGAAAATATAAATGTACGTGTAATTTATATAGAAGATGGTCACGAATTCAAAAAAGTTTACCTACTAATTATACAATGATAAATGCTATAAAATGTGAATGAATGTTCAAAAATCTCATGCTTATAGTAAAAAAATTTATGTTAAAATATTTATACTTTCATGTAAGGTGTGCACGTTTCTGCAGTAGTAAGCACTCCCAGAAGAGGAAAGAGAACCACTGGAATAAGAGCAGTTACAGCCAACGGAAGAGGCTCCGTCATAAAATAAATTGCCATAATACTGATGACATATCCACATTTTGATTCCTAAAAAGCAAATTAAAAAATTGAAATATTTATACTTTAAATTTACAATTACATATTTTATATTCGAAACATTTCACGAATAACACTTTTATGAATTAATTAAATATTTAATTAAAAGTTTTAGTTTATGATATTATTCAAAAAATAACTTTTATATTATTAATTATAATAAATGAAATTGTGTATGACGCCATCTGCTGTGAGATTTTGTTATAAAAAACTTTTTATATTATTAATTATTATAAAAAAACACACAAAAAGACTTAATTTTGAGTGTAGAGACAAGTTTTATTTTTAAAAAAATAGCAAATGTCAATAACGCTCACAATCTTTACTAATTTCGACACCTCTGGAGATATGACACATGACACCCCCTCCATCTCCCCACAATCTCGACCCTTAGCCATCAAAATTTAATAACATCAATGTCAATATATACAAGTTACCGTACCAAATTTCGTTTTTTAATATTCACCCCATTTATATATTAAACAAAATAGACACAAAACACACATACACATTACACACCCATGAAATTTTTGCCTGTTGTTTTGACTTTTTTGGGGTTCACGGGTCTGGTACTGGTATTATAGATTGGAAGACTGTCAAAAGACTTAACATATTTAAAGAGAGAAAGCTGGGGGAGGAAGGGGTACAGGAAGGGAACCAATACTTTCTGTTATGTATGTGTAACAGCCTAGAAAGTAATACAGTATAACTTAATAAATAATTCATTTTCGTGACGATACACGCTTCGGTTTTTCTTGTATATGTAACAATTATTCTTACCTTTAATGTATTTATTTAAAATTAAATATAGTTAATGAAACACAGTAGAATATACAGTAGTAAATTATTGGTTGTGAGTTGTTTATATAATTAGGATACTTTAAAGATTACACGCGCTTAGTTCATTGATTGGCTGAACTCGTAAAACGTAACAATAAATGAGTATTTTGAAAATGCGAATGGGCGTTATATTTCTTCTCGATTTCCGCCAATTACGCTCGCTATTTGTTTTCAGCTTCCAACCAATCGGTGATAAAAATGTAATTCATTATTATCTTGTTTATACTTGACATAATTATCCGCTCTGACTGGAGAGAATTGTGTCAAGTATATTTCCAATGCATTCGTGTCTAAGTAATTTTTGGACATATCTTTTAAAAGCTCTGGAAAAATTGTACAAAAAGCTATTATTTGAGAAACTAAGAGCTCCTTTTATAGAAAATAATGATCTTAGATTGGTGCTCTGTAATGGCGATTTCATCGAGTAATCCTTCAAGGAAGAAGGCTTCAAATTCGTGATGATTTCCGAATTACAAAAGGACATACTTCGAGTTATTTTTATTCTAATCTTCCACTTTCGCTTTCTAGATTCAGCAGAATATTAATTAGTTCAAGGACATTCGAACGTCAAACTAGAAAATGTCTTCGTAAATACAGAAACACACTCGATAATTCGCTTATTGTATACAAAATAGCGTTGTATGCCATCGAATAACATTGATTACGATGTCACTTAATATCATATTACAATTAAACTGGTTGGAACAAACTATCAAGAATTTTTCCTGAATATTCTTAAAGTTTTTATTCTAGTGGATCGAATATTTCGGGCATTATTCTAATGAGAACACGAAAAAGATACGATAAATATTACTTTCCCTGCTGTTATAATTTAATATATAACAAAGGAAAAGTATAGCGATCGGTCAAAAAAAAGATCCCCTCCTTAAGATTTTTACGTTTTTGAACTTAGAAACATCGAGAAATGAAAAAGAGTGTATTTTTCTTCTGTATGTGTGGATGTTAGTGTATGGGGGTGCACGATTTTGTTCACCTTCTTTGAAGCTTAATAACTCTTGTGTCTTTTGTCGAAAATTTCTGAAATTTTGCAGGATGGTTTGTGTATTAGGGCGATTAATGCTGTTAAATTTTGGTGGTTAAAGATCGAGAGGGTGGGGAGATAGAGGGAATCGTGTGTCGTATCGCGAGTGGAGTCAGACTTAATTAAGAAGTTATACGTTATTACCATTTGCATTTTATTTTTTTATTCTACTTTCAATAATACCTTATGTTGTATGTTTGTATTTAAGAATGTCATACTTCACTTCATTTAATTCCCCTATTAAAATACTTATAAAAGCATGCTTTCGATTGTTTTAATTTTTAAAATATTACAATATACAGTAATATATAAATTATTCTTTATTTCTTTTTATAACTAGGTTGTTATTTCTAATAGGTTTATTATCACAAACAGAAAATATTTGAATAGAAATTTAGACATAAAATATATTAAACGTTTTCCTTGTGTAAGAGAACAAGTTCTATTTAATGATACTGTTTGGAAAGATAACATGCACCCTATGTTAGTTCGTGAGATCTTCCTATTGGATGAATTCGAATTGGTAGAATATTATACATCAATGTGACGCAAATTTTGCATTTTTACTACACCGGCTATTATTATATAATATAACAAAGGGGATAAGTATGACAATAGATCAAAAAGTGGCCCCCCAA